>NC_143562.1:61241590-61546363 GCF_054136105.1 Typopeltis vanoorti
TATAGTTCTAAAGTGAATTTAAAATTTTTGAGTTTCATCTATCTACACATGCTCAGTACCATTGTAAAATAAAATTAGAAAGCAACAATAATGATTATTTATCGTAAATACAAACAAACTGCTTTATTTTTTTTTATCTTTCCATTCTAGAAGGCAAATTACTTCGGATCCGTTGCTCAAGCATCAACTGTATGTCTTGGTACGTCAGAAGAAGGTGAAGTTTATGTCCCACTGAAAGATCTACTTCCTATGGTCGATCCCAATAACATCATATTCGATGGGTGGGACATTTCGTCGGCCAACTTGGCCGTAGCTATGGAACGCGCTCGTGTTCTCGACTACAACTTGCAACAACAACTAAAAAGTCACATGGAACATTTGGTTCCAAGGCCTGCTATTTACAACATCGATTTTATTGCTGCTAATCAAGAATGCCGTGCAGACAACGTGATTCCAGGAAACAAGTGGGAACAGGTGGAACAAGTGAGAAAGGACATTCGAGACTTTAGAAACAAACATAAAGTGGACAAAGTCATTGTACTGTGGACCGCCAATACGGAACGTTTCTGTGATGCACTTACGGGACTCAACGACACTGCTGAGAATCTGTTGAATGCCATTCAGCAAAACTCTGCTGAAGTGTCTCCTTCCACCTTGTATGCTGTAGCAAGCATCTTGGAAGGGGTAAGTTTGCTTTTTACATTGCAAAGCATGACAACGAAAATAAAGGATTAAAAAACAAGATATAAAAATCATATTTACTAACTTTTCTTTCTTTGCAGTGTGCCTATCTGAATGGATCTCCACAAAATACTTTCGTTCCCGGGTGTGTCGAACTGGCTAACAAGCACAAAGTGTTCATTGGCGGAGATGATTTTAAATCAGGTCAGACTAAATTCAAGAGTGTAGTGGTAGACTTTCTTGTTAGTGCGGGGATCAAGCCAGTGTCCATCGTTAGCTACAATCATCTTGGTAACAATGATGGAAAGAATCTGTCGGCTCCAAAGCAATTTCGCTCCAAGGAAGTATCTAAAAGTAATGTAGTGGATGACATGGTGCAGTCCAACAGCGTCCTCTATCGTCAAGGAGAAAAACCTGATCACTGTGTAAGTATTCTTATGACAATTTCTGTAGATTTTTTTTTTATCTTAATAATTTCCTGCTGCAACTAAATTTAATTTTAAGGAAACTTAAATGTATAATGCTTATCCTTATTAAATGTATTGATAAATAGAAAAATAAAATTCAGATTTAATAGAAATAAATCCAGAAAGTTATCTTCGTAACAGAACGCGATAAAAGTAAACTAGAGCGTGCTTGGCGGCAGACATTTTTTTTTTTTTTTTTCGGTTTTATCACAAGCACGTGGAACGTTTGTTTACACTATTTCGGTTTCATTGAAAAGCGTAACCGCTCTCCAACCAACAGGCTGCAGAAGCGAATCCCAGCGTGGGCATGTATGTTTGTGCTTGTCTTTAAGTGGGAAATAAATTTCATCACCCGCTGCGAGACCCACCGTCCCCGCTTATCAGAGGCTTGAAGGGGTTTGAAAAAAAGTTCCATTTGGTCACTAGAGCAGGGTTTTCCGACTATGTGAAAAATAAATATAAAAATGAAAAAATGTATACTGTTAAATATCTTTGAGAAGGACGTGCGCACAAAATGAATATGCAATATTTAAAGAGAAGATTCTCTGCAGTGATCATAGAAGTAATAACTTTATGTATTGATGTTTTTTTTTTAAGAAACGATCTCTAAGCGATAAGAACTCAAGCGATATTCTTCAAATGAAGGGACACGTAATTAGCTTTTTTCCCTAGGCGAATACAGATAGATGAATCTCCTAAACACTTGCCTACATCAAATCCATTACCAGTAACTGGACAGCCATAAAAATAGAGACAGTTTGACTGAACAAAGTTAAATACGGCTTCTAATTATACAAGATTTAACCTAAATCAGATTTTATGTGATCAAATATAAAGAGAAGCTCTTAACTCTTTTGTAGATACATTATTTTTTTTAAAAATCCAGAACACATATTTTGTCAATAGTATTACAACACACGACATGTGTATCCTTTATCTAGTAAGTATTGGGGAGGGTTCATCAAGCCAGCGACTGCGCTCTAAAAGCAAGAAGGATGTGTTTAATTTCTCACGAAATATTATTTTCAAATATATTTGTTTTTTATTTTTAGCATTCGTTTTGATGCAATGCAAAAGCGATTATTTAAAGATGCATAGCAAATTCTTATTTTAAATAACAATACTGTAAAAATGAAATAAAAAGATTTAGATGAAGATGCTTGTCAGCCCTGTGTAATAGCAATTAGGCTAGAAATAGACTCCAAAATAAGTAAATATCGGATCATAAGCATTATAGCGCCATCTATTGACAATCGAATAAGTGTATTTAATTTCCTTGTTTTTATACGATAAAAGAATCACTGTTTTTTCTTGCCTCAAGTTCATTGTATTCAACTTAAAAGTGTGGAGTTTAGAAGCGAATTCTAAGTGGTTTTGATTTATTTTATTTTATTTATTTCTAGGTTGTTATCAAGTACGTACCTTATGTTGGTGACTCTAAGCGAGCCATGGATGAATATATTTCTGAAATCATGATGGGAGGACACAACACTGTTGTTGTCCATAACACTTGCGAAGATTCCCTTCTGGCCAGTCCAATCATTCTAGACCTTGCCATCCTCACCGAAGTGTGCCAACGAATTACTTTCTCTATTGGGGATTCGCCCATATTCCAACCCTTCAATTCGGTATTATCCATTCTCAGTTACTTATGCAAAGCTCCATTAGTGCCACAAAATGCACCCGTAGTCAACGCGCTTTTCAAGCAACGTGCGTGCATCGAGAATGTGTTTCGAGCATGTTTGGGTCTTCCTCCCCAGAATCACATGGGACTCGAACACAAACTCAGCGATCCATCGCAATGGGTGACAGGAGGAGCTAAAGTAATTAACGAAGGCGCCAAGAAATCGAAAAACACTTTAGTAGGAGGTAATGATCACAAAATTGTCTACGACAGCAGCAAGGTCAAAGGTTACGTAAGCAACCTAGTAAACGAGAGCGTTATCGCTCACTAGTTGCGAGGAAGTTTCTATCAGCAAGCATGTATATAGTATATCTGTTAAACGCGCAAATTTGACATTACTCACAGGGAAATTAGGATAAAACGATAGTTTTTACCACACAAGCAAAAAAACAGCAAACATCATCATTTCCCTTGATGTGCATCCTTGTGTATATTTTTTAATCTGTTTGTGCATTGTAATATAAACTGCTATTTGTATCACGTACAATAAAACCAAATCATTATCAGAATGTCGTTTCCTTGTTTTTGTTCTGTTTTAAAATAACACTGGCATCGATATATACAGTGTCTTTTATATACTGTATATATATATATATATATATATTTCTCTAGTTTAGCAAATGTTCATTTCACTTCCAGTATGGATATCACGTGCTTATTAACGAGAATTCTAACAAAAGAGAGAGAGAGACGAAAACTTTTAGAGAGACCATTTACACGTCACATATTTTTCACCAACTTAAATAGTCTTAATACATATAACGAAAGTGGCAAAAAACATTGGATTGAATAACACACAAGAGTTTTGAACAAAGCTAGTTGTTGCTGTCATGTTCTAAGTCATAATGAGTATCATATTCGCGGTTGTTAGATTTTTGATGAATGCGAACAAAACTTAGTGTAGAATTAAATCTTAGTTTCTGTTACATTGTGTATGAGTAAGTAGCATTTCTGAAGATTCTTTAATAATTTTATAATTTTAGTTATGATTCCTAAATATGATCAATAAATAAATACATTTCTAGGGAGGATTTGCCAGAATACTTGGTTGACTTGTGTTGCGAAAGGCTAATTCCGATTTATGCTTCGTTTTTTTTTACATGTTCTGACATAAGTATCTCTCTGGATCGTCCAGTCCGGCCTACATAGCAAATTCTACAAGAGCAATGAATTTTATAAGCTCAGGTTTCTTTATGAGCCGCTGTACAGTTTTTAGTGGATGTAAGAATCCAGAAATCTTGTCCATTGGGATAGAAGACATTCTGACATTGTAATTAAGACGTATTCCCTTATTCTTGATGAAGGGTAAGGAGACAAGATTTCTAATAAACATTTCAGTTTTGAAATCTGGCTTATTAGAAAGAACATTCGGAGGTGTGTCTAACCCGTTAATTGTCTGAAGTCACTGAGAGAGTATGTCTCAGGTACCGGAGCTCTTCATTCCTATTTTTTTTTTCTCTTGTCATACAGGATATCATGCCTATCTTTTGTAATGGACGATGGTGTGAAGCAGCACGTAAGAATCTTCCAGTTGTGGTTCGTTTTCGTTAACCAAATTCTCGTTAAGAATCATGTGGTCTCCATATACGGAAAGTCAAATAAAGAAGATTGTTAATTTTTTTTCAACCAGGTTGAAGTATAAGTTGCTGTAGGATTAAAACTAAGCAATATAGGTGCATTACCGTAATTTCGAAATCGATTTCAAAATCCAACCTTTTATTCCTACTCATTACCTCTTATTTCCAATACACCGATGATTAAATTTCAAAGCCTAGCTGAAGATAATTTATTTATATAATTTTTGCATAACGTAATTGCAAGGCAAGTATTATTAGTGCATGTCGGTTTGCTTCATGCGTGTCTGAATCATAGGCATTAATAAAGCACGCTACTTAAGACATCGATCAAACTTTACAGAGTAAACAGATCGAAAAGTATTTCTTCTTGGAATGTCTAACTCCAAAGGGAATTAAATCTATGTGGTAACGCAACGTGTGTGTTTCTAACTGGAATATTCTTCGCAAAAGGGGAGCGTGGAAGAGATTTAAATTTAATAACATCGCATTCCTAATCGAGAGTATAAACAGAATATCGAACATTTTCATTGAAAATATGTCCCGTTATAGTCTCACTGCTTCAATAAACTAAGCGAACTCAGAATACGGGTGTGGAAGGTTTTTCTCCATAAAAACAGGCAAACCAATCAAATACACAATCGCCTCATAGCCTTAGTTGATTCGGCAGTAATTCCAAAAAAAAAAAACTGTATTCATACCAAAACAAAATATGTCACATTGTAATTAGTTACTCAAGTTACAACCAAATACACATTGGGCCCGTCCATGAATCCCTAAACTCTCTTTTATGGCTTTTTACATTCTTCTCTCCCCTTTGCAGAGATGGATATACAGTATCAAGGTTATTTTCTGAATATTATTATATTTCCAAAATAATAAGTTAAAAGTCCGTGCATAAAAATTAGATGTAATTGGAAACTTTTGTACCCTGTAACCTAGCAGACTAGTCGTTAAATGCTAATCTAATGAAAAATTGTTTGTTTTACAAAAATAAACAGTTGTCAAAATAATAGTGTCTTGTTACATTCGTGATGATGAACACAGACTTGTAACTGATTTGTGATATTCCTCTCTTAAAGATGTCACAAAAATGCAAATATCATACGAAAATGAGGAGTATTGGCATTGGTTATAAATAAATGGTATATTGTCTCCTGAAGACAGTCTCTGTGACCAAGAGCACACAAATGAACAAAGACTCTCGCCTAAATGGCTTCAAGCGGGATGATAGTGGGATCTAGATGGGTTGGTAAAAACATCTCGAAAACTGTTGCAGTCATCCTTCTAATAACTACAGAAAACAGTGTCTTGGATAAACCAAAATGTGATAAACAAAAGAACTTCAACTCTGTGTCGTTCATGTGGGGGGATATCCACTGCTTCATTTTTTGGGCTGTTTTCGAGGGAAAATGTCCAGAGATAGAATCTTTCAGAGTGCTAGTCGTTGGTTTTTCTAAAGTTCAGCATCATCAGCAGACATCACTTCACTTTAAATCTTGAAAAACAAATGCTATCCAATTGTTTGAGTTCTAAACACTGCAAAGATAACTTGGAAGTGTTTATTTTCTCAGCAATTTCTCCATTTGAAGTAGAATCGGATGCACACGAGTTTTGTTTTTTTCTTTTGAAGCCTGCCATCTTTGGTGTGAAACAGAAATCGCCGAAGGGCACAACACACAATACAACTTGAATGCAACCAATAATGGAAAGGGACCTCCCTTCCCTGTGATAGCAACCCATTGTTGACCCATTGGAATGTTTTCATCGCACCAATCACAAGCCTTCACTATCTAACTGATACAATACGGAATTAAGGCTATTCAGTAAAGTGGAGCCGGTCTAGTTGGACGAGTAGTTAGTGTATCTGCTCTCCAGCCAAGCGAATCTCCCCCCCCCCTCCAGGGGGCATGGATGTTTGTGATTGTCCTACTAACTCTGTGTGGAAAAGACATCCGCGACTCTAATACTTCTTCTAGCAGAAGGATTCACCTCCTAAAACCAAATGAAGTACGGGAGTGACCATACGGCGTCAGCAAGTATGCGTTTAAATTAAGTAAGTTTACTGAATTTTAACTGGATTGATCACAACAAAAATTACAGATGATAAAACGTTAAGCTAGGTATATATTCTGGACAGCTGGTAATCGCACTGAAAAATTAATGAATTAGATATACAGCAACAGAAGTGTGATAGACAATATCAAGGAGGAATGCATTCGATGAGTATATCTGTTTTAGACGTAGAAAAAGGCCATCAGAAATGTGAAGAGGAAGGTGATATTTGACCAGAAATGATCAAGTATGAGATTTTAAGTGGTTTCACTCCATAATTCAGAAGATCTGGTTTATTTATTTAGCGTATGATGACACAAACGGCCGTGAGGCCCTTTTTACAGGGAAGTACGGCACCATCTCAATCCCCCCCTAATTTTATCCGGGCTCTGGACCAGCAGAGCTAACAAAAAATCATGGAAAATCAGGCTTATGGCTGGGTCTTAGGTATTCCTGACTGTAATCCGTGTGTGTTCACGGGGCCGGTTTGCCTGTTCTGGGGGACGAAAAACCCGAGTTTCCGAGTGAAACAAAAACCCCTACCTCCGTATGAGACCGGCTAACTCACCTTTAGTCGAAAGAGACCAGATAAAGGTTCCTCACGGGAATCGCTTCCTGAATTCGATTCCCGTCCGGGAATCGAATCCAGATCTTTCCGACCAAAGGACTTCGTCTATACCGACTGAGCTACGGAGGCTCTAGAAAACCTGGTGAGAAGGTCGAATTCTATATGATTGGGGTAAAGCGAATAACTACCTAACGGTTAGTCACTAGTGTTAATCTATAAAAAAAAAAGGAAAATATTTCCATTTTTAATATCGGAATTACGAAGTAATCAATCTGGCTGCTCCGCGTGACATTTCTACGAGCATAAATGACTGAGAAAATTTATTAAAGAGAAGAACAACAAATTGGGTGCCAAATAGGAGGGGGTCGTTCAAGATTAGATGTTCACTTTAAGACCAACAGTCGAAAATCATTGAAATGTAACAAGGATCTGTATTTAAACTTTCATAGGGAAAAGACATAGAAAAAAATTGTCAGGAGAAAAGCTTTTCAACACACTAGAATTACGCGGCACAAATGAGCTATTATACAAAGCAATACGCAGCCTATATTTTATTCATGTCATCTGTTAAAAACTGAAGGAAGATTGTACTCAAGGTATCAAGAAACGATGATCGATGATATTAGGAATGTTTACTAAGATTTATTGAGTCACATAGCTTTGGTTTACCTCCAATCCTCCCTGTTGCAAAACCATTCGGAAAGTTATTTTGCATGTGAAAATAAATGAACTGTCATAAGGCAAAAAAAAGTTAAAGGCGCACTTGAAAAACGTAATTATTTTCCCCGAGTCTTTCTGTACCATAATTAGCACTTCGTTTCAACTGAACAAGCTCTTTTAAAATAAGCGATTCTCTTTTGGGTTCAGGTAAAAATGCAGAATCTAAATCATTATTTTGAATTTTATTAAATTAATCCATACGTTTTGCCGGCGCAGATGCCAATACAGGAGCCAGAGTAGAGTGGAAATGAAATAAAGCTGTCCCGTGCAAAAACCAAATCTAATCAGTTTAGCACTTTTGCTGTCTGGTGGTTGCTTCAAGTACCCGCTTACTACTACTACTCGCTTTAACATGTGAAAAACGATTTATGACCTTTCATTAAATAAGTTTTACAAAAAATTATGATAATAAAATATCTTATTTATTTCGAATATAATAATAAATGATACATTTTAGGACCAAGTATTATGGTATACAAAGAAGAATAGTTTGTAAAAATTAATATATTATTTCGAATAATATAATAAATTCAATTCTAATTACGCGAGCTAAAACCGTTAGCTGATTTGTAATCTTTTGTAGAAGTGTGTTTGTTCCGATCTTAAAATAAACTCCGATAGGTTACAGATCTCATTCATTCAATTCGCGTCGTGAATCTTCTTAACTTTTACACAACGTCAGAGGTTTTTGAAAAAAAAAAAAAAAAAACATTTATCTTGTCGATAAAATATTTGTTGATCTGCAAAGCTAATTTTAGATCGCATGAGTATCAAGGGTTGTTTGTGAAATTTCTCTTGCTTCAGACAAAAAAGTGGCCTGTTTGTTATCACTTTCGGTTGCTTTTATTTTTTAATACAAATAGTTTTGTATAAACAGAAAAATAATTTGTTTTACGGAACGAAGCTTGCTTTTTGCATTGATGCTGCTATCAATGGGTCACTACTTTACGAACGTCAGTTTTCAATCTCCAGGTTTTTGGAAGTCCTTTAGTATGCAGGGGAAAACACCCTGTTTGCCTACGCAAGTAGCTGTAGTCTTGAGTTGTAGGTTCGTTGGAAAGTCATGAACGCTGTCAATATAAGCCAAGCAATGTCGAATAACAAGTTCAATTACATACTGTTCAGGGTAGTATTTATATACATTGTTACAATAAAGTGCGCATTGCTTACGTCATCTCTTTCCCCTCTGACATTTATTCATGAAATGACATTTTAAGTTAAACGGCTACTGGACTTAAATTTTCCATTTGTCAAAGAACATACACGCTCGAATATCCCCAACCTTAATTCCCAAAGTATAATTTAAGTGCACAGTTTTTATAAAATGCAAATCTATGCAAATCACCATTTTATGACTATTAACCTTTACACCGAGATATACGTTTTAAATGCTAGTAAAATAAACATGTTACATTTGCTATTTTAAAACGGCACTCATCATTCTAATTTACATTTTAGGACCAAGTATTATGATATACAAAGAAGAAGAATAGTCTGTAAAAATTAATATATTATTTAGAATGATATAATAAATCCAATACTAATACTATACAATAATTCCAATACAAATACTATACAGTAATTCCAGTTACTCATTTCCACGTTTTTAAACGTGTAAATGTAACCACAATTCGCACAAAGTTTCGGAGAAACTTGACTATGAAAAAAAGCCTAAAATATTAATGTATTTTAAGTGATCAAAAAAAAAAAAATTTGTAACATACCTTATGACGAAAGTACAACTTCTAAATATCAAGAAATAATTAAGTTTGTCTCGCTCATCTAACCTCGCATCCAGTGGCGGCCAGTGAAAATTTTAATTGGGGGTGCTGCATAAACAAAATAAAATAAAAAAATAAAAATTCTTTTTTTCCTAATCAACCAATTTATTAATAAATAAATTTAGATGTTAAAAAATTGATTTATTAAAAATATTTCACCATCACCACGAACAAACACCAATAATAAAAGTTTCGTATCTCACAGAAATAACGCGCGCAAGCATACTATACACTGCCCAAAGTGCAGTGTCAGATTCACTAGTTACGTGCAATGAGAAGCGCAAACGAATATCGGAGAGTCTAGCTGCAATTGGTCGAACGTGATAATATGGACACTGCGTTAGATCGCAGTGCATTTGTTTCGTAATCTAAAGCGTTAATCGAATGTCAAAACATAAGATGTAACCTTTAACATGTTGTAGTGCATTTATATAATGTTGTAAGCATTGTTATTATTTATAAACACAAACAAAATTTATTTTTTTCATTTTTTCCTTGGGGGTGCTGCAGTGTCGCAGTGCTTATGTACGGGCCGCCAGTGCTCGCACCAATCCTCAGTAGAAGCAAGTATGTTTCACAAACAAATGTAATCCTACTTCCCTCTCAATTGCTATGTCTCGCTTTCCTGTTTTGAATTCTTATAATCCTAATATCCAGAGTGGTATTCTAAAGGAAAGAATAATATCTCCTGAGTACACAATTTGGCCAATGTGACTACAGAGAATGCGTTTTGATCATATTTTAACTGTATTTATAAAGAAAATATTTCATTACATTCATCATTCCATCATTATTAAGGGTAGAACGATTTTTATCGGCTACTAAACAGTTAACCGTTAAGAAAATTTTCTTGGTAAGAATTTTTATTTTTCTCTTTTCTGTATTTTATAGCGCTGTACCTTCACCAAGTATGCAACTGTTGATTGACTCTGCGCATTGCTTTTCATCATGTCCAATAGATGGCAGCAGCAGACTGCCGTTTTAATGTTGTTCTAGTGTACTAAACGATAGCTGTACAGTCTAAAATGCATTTAACGTCTGTTGTTATTGAGCCGTTATTTTTTAGGTTGTTCCTTTTCACACCCTGTTGTAAATGCTTTTCTATTGGTGTACACAAAAAATAAGTTACTGTATACTTAACTTGATTAAGCTGCAATTCGGTATGCATGTAACATAAAAGCCTACTAAAGTTATATTCTTTCTGCTGGCTAATTTGAATATATTATTTGAAAAGTGTTTTAACGCTTATTTCAATAATACAATTAGAATAACTAAATCAAAAAGAAATGTAAATAATTCAAATTTATTGTTGACGACAGTGAACTCTTTCAAAAGAAAAATTCATACCAATTATTATTATTATTATTATTATACAAGTGTCTCCACGGAGTCAGAAGACTTATTGTGTGAGACTCATTGTTCTCTTCCTTCTTGTCACGTGCTGAAAAAAAGTCTTGAGTGTAAATCTTATAAAAGCCCTTTAATAACTCACATGCTTCTATCATGTGTCCTTTTTTTCGCCTATCAGGTAATTTTTGAAGCATTCAGACCGTCGTCTGTTTTCATAGGAAGCATTCCACAGACCTGCCACAATCATTATCTCTGGATCCTCTCCACAACTTCTTCATCACCACGATCCTTGCTTGTTGGTGTTTTCTTCAACAACCATGTAATCTGATGGTTTTGGTTACCTTCGCAATATACCTCTAAACGTCAACTCCCTGTTTTAATGTGGCAAGGTGCAAATCTTACACTTTGCCACATTAAACTGGCAGCAATTTGCCTTTGCCAATACGGGTAGTCTGTTTAAGTCTTCCTGTAGGATCTCTGCATCACTTTCATTTAACATTTGGTGTTTTAAGGATACTAGTGACATAAAGACTGAACAATATAAGCACGTAAACACAAGAAAGATATTTAATTAACCAAATATTTCGGTCTGGAAATAGCCACTGAAGATGGTCTGCTATTTCCAGACCGAAATATTTGGTTAATTAAATATCTTTCCTGTGTTTACGCGCTTATATTGTTCAGTCTTTCATTTAACATTGCTTTTCCCAGTTTAGCATCGTCAGCAAACAACGGAATATTTCCTGTCAAATCATTTATTATATCATTGATATACAAATTTAACAACAGATCCAAGTAATACACAATGATCACTTGCCTTCTCCTGGACTCAACTCCATCATAAACTGCTGTTTAATATCTGCCCATCAGCCGCCATCTAACCCAAATCACCAGATTTATATCCTTCCCCATTTGCTCCAATTTATGCAATGCAGTTCTGTGCGGAATTGTCAAATAGTTTTGCAAAGTCTAACAATATCACTGAATAGCCATTTCTCTTATCCAACTGCACTGTTACTTGATCATAAAAAATGATCAACAGCAAATGATCGTAAGCAATTTACTAAAGCAAGGCTTACCCTTTACAAAGCCATGTTATCCCTTATAGAGTATCATATTCGCATCTACTCAGTCCTGGATTCTGTCTCACCAATTTCTCCAATACCTTAACCACCAATTCTGAGATTCTGATCCGCTGATAATTTGCTACCTCTGTCTTAGAGCCTCGTTTATGCAATGGAACTATTTTGCCCTTTGACAAAATTCCCTTTGATTTTGTCAAAGGAAATGATAATTCCCTTGCATATTCTCATAATACACGAACATATATGTCATCTAATCTCATGGCTGTGTTCGTATTGAAGTTCTGCAATATTTTAAGCATCTCCATTTCTTCAACCTCTATTCTCTTATCAGTCAACGTTACTTCTAGATAGTATATCCCTACAAAATGAAAATGCTCACTCAGTAATTCAACTATTTTGTTCGGGTCTGTTACCTCCCCGCCATCAGCACTTTTTAAAATCATCCTTCCATAATCATTTTTCTTTTTACTTGCCATATAGCGAAATAACTCTTTAGAGTTTCTTTTTTTGCCAGCTTTAGTCTTCCTTACCATACCGGTCTCTCCTTGCTTGCGCCTTATACTGCTCATGGACATGCTGATCACCTTTTTTATAATCCACTCACAACCTCTTATTTTTATGCAACTCCTGCTTAATGATTCCATTCATCCATCTAACTTCTACCTGATTGTTTTATCCTTCTGACTCTAGGTATACATTCAGATACTGCTTTCTTCACAAACACCACTTCATCACCTCCCATACTACCAGCATCTCTCCTCTCCAAATTCTTATGTTAATTGCTCTGCTGAAAGCTGACTCTTCAGCTTGTCATAATCACCTACTTTGTAATTCCACAATATATCCTTTCTAAATAGAAAACTCTGCATGTCTGACAATCTCCCAAGTCAAGACCACATGATCACTTTCTCCAAGCAGAGACAACATAGCTAGATCGATTAGTGTTATGTTCTCTTATGCAATGATCAGATCACTCTTGAACCTGTCCCTCTCCATTACATGTTGCCTCAGCTAATTATCTCTCATTAGCTGTATACATTCCATTTTCTTCTCTGCCTCTGACCATTCCTCCTCCCAATCTATGTCTACATTGCTGAAATCATCCATAATAATTACTCTACCTATACTCATCACGCTAATTTGCAAGTGCATGTTATCTACATTCTCCCGTATATCCCCTGGATTATAACAGCAATCGATCACATATTTAAAACTGTTAGCCTTTATTTCACACCAGATGGTTTCAAATTTCCTTTTAAAATTTATTTATAAAATATATAAAAAATTCTTTCCTGTTTCACTTTACATAGTAATGCAGAATATAAAATTTCAACTCAGATCTTTCGATTTACACTTTGAAAAGAGCAATTAAATTTCATTTAAATGCTGCGACTTAAATTCTCTTTAACAATTTAGTCCATTTAGTTTTTTTGGGGTGGGGTGGGGGGGATCGGTCTGAATGTTTATTTATTGTGAGATTTCCATGATTTAAAATTATCAGGTTTAAAATCCTTTTGTATACTTGTTTGAATACTAAATCCAAATAATAAAATTTCCAGTGGTGAACAATAAACCTGATCGAAAAACTTTAAATTAGAATATTGACATAAATACAAGAGGAGTAAACATATGAGTGAGCTATTTCAGAAATAGAAAATAACAGTTCATTACCAATGAGAAGAAATTAAGCAAATTAGAATCGATGCCAAACTTAAACAAATCGGTTTAACTGTTAATGGAAAGTACGAATGACAATAACTAATCAAACCTAAATACAATATTAGAGACGTGTTTCAAAAAAAAATTTTTGAATACAGTTTAAATATCACAATTTTCAAAATTTAAGTAAGTATCCATCATCATTAAGATACAAACTGGGACGATAAGGATAATGAACCATATGGATGATACAAAAGCATGAATTGGTCCAAATATTTTAATGCAAGTTTAATACATTAATTGACATCAAGCTAAAGTAATTTTAATAGGCGAAAAAAATAAAAAAAAACGTAGTGGCTTAATATGTAGAAATCATTGACGTTGAACCTATTTTGTACTACTTAGAGCAGCCTTAATTTTCTAAGAAAAATCTAAGCAGTTATCTTTAGAATTGAAATAGATCATTAGATAGCTTTTGAGTCAAACCGAACATCTGTTTCGCTCATCCCTCCACTTTAAGTTCATTACACTAAAAATCCCTTCTGAATTTGCCGAAGTCCCCGGCACTGAAAAAAACATATGAAATGACCTTGAAAATATTTGAAAGCTTAAAATCAACACTTATCGACTCGAAGTACTCGAACAAGTTTTACATTTTTCAGAGGTTGATTTGATATTAATTTGTTTTTAGTACTGAAATCTCATAAATAAATCATTCATATCCAACTTTAGTTGTTGTTTTTATTAATTTAAAATATTCTAGTACTTCAACCAATGACCACCTCTGTCTTGATGTGAGTAAAAAAAAAAAAAAAAAATATATATATATATATATATTCTTTCTTTCATGGCATGAAGACATCGTAAACCATAGAAACACAGTAACAAAAAAACATTTATTACAGGAATGTTTGCGCATTCCTTCTGGTGCACTTCCCAAATTTTAGGGTCTCTCCTAATCACCATTCCTTCATTACTGGCATAGCAGACACACGAGCTAGTTGTTAATTTTCTTTTACTCCCACCTAGATATTTAATACGATAATAAAATCAGAGAAACTTAAGTAAATTTTATACTGTATTGTCGTCGTCTACCTATACAGATAAGCAAACTACTTTTACAAGTTAGCTTTTTGACGTTAGACCAATACTGTTTCCAATAAAGGGTTCAGAGGCACTTTTAACATATTCAAAGGTCCTTTCTAAGATCAAAATTTAGGATATCGTAAAATAATCTATTTTGAAGTGAGATTTTTTTTTTTCGTTAAAAGCAGAATTACGATAACCTTTTTCATTCAGGTTTAAATAACTACAATGAATATTATTTGTGCACAATGTCGAAATAGTGATATTTTTCTTTTTCAAATATAAATAAAAAATATCTACTCAATTACTTAATAATATTAAAAATCCTAGTAATGGGAACCTATGTAAAACTTTTGCTCACTCTTGAAGTAAATAAGGATTGAAAACAAGAATATTACTTTTATTATACGTGACAAGAATTAAAGCATTTTTAAACTACGAGATATTAAATCCAATAAGGCAAGAAACAGTATTTTAAACTGGATTTTTTATCATTTCTCCCTCGGCAGCACCTGTAAGATATGCAGTCACAAATTATATTAGTGATAATTTAGTTTCTGTTGTGGGTCTAAATATAATAAGGAAGACGTCTCTAATTGAAATTAGTATCACCCTCCCTTTTTTCCCAAACCTCCGTTTCATTTAGATTTGAAGGGTGATTGTTGTCTTGTGTTGCAAACTGCGTCTGTTTCCAACACATTTTGTATTAACACTGCATTTCGCTCACTAGGTGTCACTCTGTGTAAGTTACGCTAGTTTTCTAGAGAATCAAAATTTTCTGGTTTTATTAGGAAAGGTAAAGAAAAAAAAAACTCACAGTTCTTCTGTTTGGGTTGACCAAATTATTCTTGCTTGAAAAGAGCATGCAAAATTCTCTGCATTGTCTGCGAGATTCTAGTTCAGTTTTTACAAAAGGAAAATCTATAACAATCTAGTTGTTTGTTTAGCGTAAAGTTCACATGTCCCCGAATCAGAGCACTACCCTGGTGCGTTCTATCTCAACTTCCCCCTCCCTTCCAGATTGGAAAATTATTTTAATTTAATGTAATTAAGGCATAACGGAAGGTGGTAAAGCAACCCTCTGCGCAGTCCTCTCTGTAATACAAGTGCCGCTCACAGTTAATGATAGGTACATAGAATTAAAATTAAATTGGTTCATATTTTGGGGGGGAGGGGGAGGAAAGGGAACACGGTCCAGGAAGTTTATGTCGACGTAGAAATATCTAGTGGAGGAAAGATCAAACTTTCCGTATTATCATGCTGCTTTGAAATGAGATACGTTTTCGCCTACGAAAATAAAAGTTAAACAAAACCGTTTATCAAACACCACCGCCGTAATTTAAAAAGGGATTATATCCTAGAGAAACTCTCTCACATTGTCTTTCATTATGATATGTTTCGAAATCCGTCTTATTTTGAGCAGGAATTATGTGAGTGGTGTGACTGCATGTCTTACAGGTGCTGCTGAGGGAGAAATGATAAAAAAAATCAAATTTAAAATACTGTTTCTTGCGTTATTGGATTTAATATCTCGAAGTTTAAAAATGCTTTAATTTTTGTCAAGTATAATAAAAGTAATGTTTTTGTTTTCAATCTACTTATTTACTTCAAGAGTGAGCAAACGTTTTAGATAGGTTCCCATTACTAGGAGAACTTATATATAGTTGGATGACGTCACATCATTGCCATGGATGCATGGCATCATACATAGCAGTTAACGAACTATGTTGTGTATTATAGGATAATAGAAAACCTTGATGTGAAGTCAACTGCATTCTATATAACAAGAAGCCTAGTCGTGAACACACTAACATGTAAACGTTTTACTCTCGCTTGGGTAAATAAGAACACAAGAATATAAAATTCTCGTGAAGTATGTGCTTCCCAACTTGGCGAAAGAAAAAAAACAAAACTTGATATACTTTTTACTTTAAGTATAAAATTAATATTTAATGGCAAACTAGTTTTTCAGCTAGAAGTAGAAAATTCAGACAATAATTGAATGAATGTATATAAAATACCTATCATATATACTTAACTAATTTTGATTATGTGGATAGAAATCGATGAAAGACTAGGAATTGTTTGAGCTGACATAATTTTTTTTTTCGGTTGATGTTATTGCCCATATCTAGTTTATTCCACCAATGAAAAATCGATCTCAACTGTAAGCAATGGCAGCACCCTTCCCCTCCAGTTATTAAATATTTTTTTATTTATATTTGGAAAGAATCGCCATTTCAACATTGTGTACAAATAATATTCAATGTAGTTACTTAAATTAACGAAACCTGAATGAAAAATGTTTATCATAATTCTATTTTAACGAAAAAAATTAATCCCAAACAAATTTTATTTCAAAATAGGTTGCTTTATAATATCTTTACTTTTGATCTCAGAAAGGACCTTAGATTGAATATGTTACAAGTCTCTGAACCTTTAATTGGAAGTGAAATGGTCTAACGTAAAAAAAAGCCAACTTATAAAAGTAACTTATTTATTTGTAGAAGACGACAATATAGTATAAAAGTTTGTTAAGTTTCCTGATTTTATTGTCGTTTTAAAAATCAAGGTGGGGGGGGATAAGAAAAGCAGCAACGTATATTCTGGTTATTCCAATCTCAACTTCTATTTATAATAAATAACCAACCTCATTCATTATCACTGCAATCGAACCAAGAACTTTATATATATATATATACACATATACATATCCTCTGTCCAAAAAGAAACCGAACTTTTAGAAAATAGAAGAAATTAGTTGCGCCACATGTTGTATCTTTTTGTTGTCGAAAGCGTCAACCTTCATTAGTGTTGTGTCAACTGTTTATGACATTTGTTTCATTAGAAGCCGAGTTACAGTGCCAAGAGTGATAGTGTGTTTTGACGAACGGGCGGAAAATGAGTTTCAGAGAGCTGCGACTGATTTTTGTGTTAAACTTGGTAAAAGTTTACCGAAACGCATCAAATGCTTCAAAAAGCATACGGTGATGAATGCTTATCCCGTACTCAAGTTTACGAGTGGTTTAAGCGATTTCAAAGTGGTCGTGAGACGCTTGAGGACGACGAAAAGCCGGGCAGTCCAAAAACTGGACCGAGCGAAGTTAACATCCAAAAAGCGTGTGATTTCATCAAAGAAAACCCGAAATCGTCCGTGAGATTGATTGAAGATGAATTGGGGATTCTAAAATCAACTGTGCACAACATTTTGACCGAAAGTTTTGGCCTTCGTAAATCGAATTCGCGATTTGTTCCCCACAAGCTGACCAACGACCAAAAAATGTATCGAATTGAACACTGCAAGGACCTCATTAAAACAGCTCGTAAGGACTCAAACTTCCTTGAAGCGATCGTTACTGGTGACGAAACGTGGTGTTTTGAGTTTGAGCCCGAAACAAAGCGCCAGAGTGCAGAGTGCAGAGAACACCAGAAGAGGGGCATCCGAAAAAAAGTCGCTTGGAGAAGTCAAAAGTAAAGATAATGCTGATTTGTTTCTACGATTTCAAGGGCATTATCCACAAAGAATTCGTTCCGCCTGGGCAAACGGTCAATGGTGAGTTTTATTTCGAAGCCATTGATAGCGAGAATTCGTCGCGTACGGCATGAATATCGTGACGAACGACCGTTCATCAAAACACACTGAGACTCTTGGCATTATAACTCGGCTTCTAACGAAACAAATGTCATAAACAGTTGGCACAACACTAATGAAGGTTGCTGCTTTCGACAACAAAAAGATACAACAGGTGGCGCCAACAGTTTCTTCTATTTTCGAAAAGTTCGGTTTATTTTTGGACAGAGGGTGTATATTCTGATATTAAGTCCTTTCGTTATTACCATTATTATGATTAGTAGTAGTTTTCATAATTATTAGTAGGGTTTTTTTTTTTTTTTTTTTTGTCACGACGAAGAGCAAGTTCTATAAGTCGCTCGACTCCTGCGGCAAGGGGTATGAGACTAAATAGAGAGAGGAGTGAAATTATTGAAGTTTCTTGGAATAATAAGGAACGATCTGCTTTCTCTTACAAATGGCTCAGATCAAGCTACGTTTTGTTTGCAAAATGAATGTAGCGAAGTAGATCTATAACAAACAGGACGATACATCAGTACCTCTGACGCTGTTTGGCGCACCATCCAACCGTAGTTCATCTCAAATGGTCAAAGAGTATACTTCACAGAAAGTAACGCACTCAACATAGTGGAGTCACCAAGGGACACAACATTAAGAACCTTTTTTAACACTTTCATTGCCAAGCTGAAAATTGGAATTTCGTGTGGTGGGCAAATTTTTTTTATTTTTTTTTTATTTAGTTAGCGACGTCCACGCGATACCGCGTGATCGGCCGTTTGGTGAAAACTCGCACCGCACGATATCGCGTGATTGGCAATGAACGTGTTAAGCTATGCATCGAAGATAATTTTGCCTAAACACTTACCTATAACGAGGTACAGGGTGCCAACGTGGAAAAAGCGATGCTCTATGTCGTGTTTATAGTGTATATATTCCAATAATGCTGAATGCTTTCATTTATGAATGATCTTGATGCATGTGAAAGGACTAATATCATTCAGCCACCTAAGAAGAGTAAATGGTGTAGTACATCCGACTTACAAGTAACGTTTTGAATTTGATAAAAGATGATTCTCACTGGTCCGATTGTCTCGGCCATGCAACAATTTCATACTCGCCGTCATCTTTGCACTTTTTGATCGCTGCAATGTTGGTTCACTGCAACATGACTGACTCTCTATCGCTATGGCCAACTTTCATGAGCAGTTGAATTACAGATACCTGCTTAGTAGCAGATAGCACCCCCCTTTCGCCTTGATGACGGCGGCGATGCGGCGTGACAGGGACTCTACAAGGCACCGGAAGCGTTGAGGAGCCAAACTGATCCATGACCGCTGCACAGCCTCCCACAATACACGGAGATTGGTCGGAGCAGGGTCCAGGGCGCGTATATCTCTCTCGACAGCATCCCAGATGTGTTCAATAGGATTGAGGTAAGGGGACCTCAGGGGCCAGCCAAGCATCCTCATGTCCGTGGAGTGTTCATCCACCCACTCGGCCACAATTTGGGAGCGGTGGGCCGGTGCATTGTCTTGCAGTAGGTACAGGTCTCCTGCAGGGTGCTGTAGGCGCAGAAATGGGTGCACATGATCTGACAGCAGGTCCCTGTATCGTTTGCCGGCGAGGGACGATGGTATATGTACCAGGGGACCCATTTCATCCCACATAAACAGTCCCCATACGAGGATACCACCACCACCACCATCGGCCTGAACTGTACCCTGCTGGCACGAGGGATCCATCGCTTCATGTGCTTGGCGACGCACTCGTACCCTGCCATCGGCGTGTACCAACGTGTACCTCGACTCAATCAGTCCAGGCGACCGTTTTCCAAGCGTCTAGGGTCCAATGGTGGTGTTCCTGCACCCATGCTAATCGTTGTGCCTTGTGACGTGCGGTGAGCAGAGGTACCGTAGTCGGGCGGTGGCTTCTGTACCCCATAGCAAGGAGATGGTTCTGGATGGTGTGGCTACTCAAACGTCGTTGTTGTCCAGCGTTGAATTGGCGAGTGATCTGCGGCACTGTGGCCCGTCTATCCGCTGTTATGATCCGAGCTAGCCGACGGCGTCCCCTGTCATCGACACGTTGTACACCACGGCAGTTTTCCCTGGCGGCTGTGGTTTTTACCCAATTCCATGTACTCACGGTACACTCTTGACACAGTGGCCTGTGAAAAGTCTAGTGCCTGCACGACTTCGGAGATGGAGTGCCCCATACGTTTGGCTCCGACTATCTGGCCGCGATCGAATTCGCTGAGATCTCGAGTCTTCCCCATTCTGTGCTCGACTATTACTCAGACGGTCAGTACAAGGTCTGACGACATCCCCGTCACGTGGCACTATTCTATTCGCTGGGGCGACCACAGCACCATTTCGCCAACACGGCAGGTATCTCTAATTCAACTGCTCATGAGTATATAACGAAGCATTACTGAGATTTGAATCAACTGTAAATAACAAAAGTGTTAAAGATTTCGGCCTTCCGATACCGAAAAATCCTTAGCCTCTAGACACAGATTTAATCCGGGAAACCTTATACAGTTTCAATAAACGGGATTTATTAAGTCAACACGAACAATCACTAATTTCAGGTCAAGCTGAAGTTTATCACAATGTTTTAATAAGCTGCAAAAATCAATCAGAGAAACGGTTTTTCTTGGATGCTCCAGGTGGCACTGGAAAAACATTTTTACTAAATTTGTTATTAGCTAAATTGGGAAGCCAAGGTAAAATCGCTGTGGCATCCTCAGGTATAGCAGCAACTCTATCGCAAGGTGGTCGAACTGCTCATTCCACTTTCAAAGTACCACTTACAAATGTGACTAATATTACACCTATGTGCAATATATCAAAACTATTACAAAAGGTTTCTTTGATTGTTTGGGATGAATATACAATGTCCCATAAAATATCTGTTGAAGCAGTCGACAGAATCCTGAGGGATATCAGATCAGACGAACGAAGAATGGGTAGAATAACTGTTTTATTTGCCGGTGATTTTCGACGAACACTGCCCGTCATATCCCGTGGAACCAGAGCTGATGAAGTGAAGATTAAGAAATCGTCACTATGGTATGATATAGAGAACTTTTCTCTCAAAACCAATATGTGTTCACCCACATGGAGACTGTAATGAACATTCCTTCTCCGCAAAATTGTTAAAACTTCGCAATTGTGAAGTACAGCAAAGAGACGGAAAAATTAGATCAACATACCTAACTATTGGGAAAATTTTCCGAACTGTTGTGCAGTGTCTATCCATGTATTGAGAACAGAACAGAAAAGTCACCTTCATGGTTTAAGTAGAGAGCTATCCTCGCCCTTCGAAATGACGCCGTGCCAATAATGAACAAGTTCGTTCTTAATAGGGTTAATGGATTTGTTAGTGTTGACAAATCAGTAGATACTCCTGTGGATGTAGATGATGCAGTTCACTTTCCCATGGAATTTTTAAATTCGCATAATCCACCTGGATTGCCTGGTCATGGAATTAATTGAAAATAGGCGTTCCTATTATGTTGCTGCGAAATCTGCAACCCCCCCCCCAAATCTTTGCAATGGAACTAGGCTTCAAGTAAAATAGTTGAAACCGAATATAATAGATGTGATATTTATAGGTCCTGTTATCGGAGAAATTGTCTTAATTTCTCGGATACTCCCCCTCATTCCTTCAGACTATCTATTTGCATACAAACGGTTACAATTTCCAATAAGAGTTTGCTTCGCAATAACGATTAACCTTAGATATGCAGATTTAGATTTAAGAGGTGAATGTTTCGGAGGCGGGCAGTTATATGTAGCATGTTCACGAGTTAGCAGTCCTGAGAATTTAATTACTTTTGTCTAGGATGATTAAACTTCTAATATATATATACACGGTGATTCAAAATTCCACGTGCAAAGTATCAGGGGAGGTAGAGAACATCAAAATCAACCATATTCACATAGGAAAGCATGACCGGAAACGCCACCGGAAGGTACTAACAGGGACACAAAGATACAGAAATAACACAAGGCAGTAAGTAGTGTAAAAAAACTTTATTAGGCGTAACTGAACAGTTCAATAGTAGTTGGATACATAATATGGTAAACGAGGTGCATGTCTGCCATCTCAGCATTCGTAAAACGACGCATGTTCTTCGTACGGCGTCGAAAGTTTGAATGAGGAAGCCTCCAATTGCTCACCTGGAGCGCTGGCGAACAGCGCCACCTACCACTTTCGGGTGGCGTTTCCGGTCATGCTTTCCTATGTGAATATGGTTGATTTTGATGTTCTCTACCTTCCCTCAAAGTTTGTACGTGGAATTTTGAACCACCCTGTATATATATAATCTAATCCTGTGGCCTCTCTTTTAAGAGGGTTGCAGCTGATGAACAGTCCTCTTCCATGCCTCTGTATCTCTTGCTTCTGTAAGATGCTTGCTCGTCCAGTCTTTGATGCTGTCTTTTCATTGCAGTCGGGATCTTCCTCTTCCCTCCACCATCCCCTGCAATACTATTCTGGGGAGCTCTCCAGAATAACCCCTCATCAAATGTCCTGCAAACGCTACCTTTCTTCTTTGGATACTAGCCATACAGTCTCTTTTCACCTTGAATCTTTTAATAACTTCTTTATTGCTCACTCTTTCAGTCCAGCTGATACGATCCATTTTTCTCAAGCACCACATTTCAAATATATTCAATCGGTCACTCATCTCCTTATTGATCGTCCAGGACTCACATTCATACGTCTCCACGATCATTGTTTTGATTATTCTTACTTTTAACGTTTTGTTCGGATTTCTGTTTCCTAATATGTGGTATATTTGGAAAAATGCCGCTTTTGCATTTTTAATTCTGTTCTTAATTTTAATTAGATCTATTGTCATCTGTTATCTAGCTCTCCAGGTATTCAAAACTTCTGACATTCTCTGTTCTTTGTCCATTCAAAGTGATTTCCATCCCATCCTTTCCTTGAAATCGTCATCACTTTTGTCTTTGGGACGTTTATTTTCATTTTATATCTCTCATTTCCAACCCTGTTCAGTCTGTTCAAAATTCTTTGCAAACCTTCCTCTGTTTTGCTCATAAGTACAATATAATCTGCATATCTTATATTATTTATCAGATGTCCATTTATCTTTATTCCATCATTTAGATCTTCCAAGGCCTCCCTCATCAACCATTTAGTATAGAATCACACCCTTCCTTACGAGATCCATTCACTATCCTCTCCTTCAAATCTAACCCTGGATTCTTGAGTTTTATATATTCTGAACAGCAGTCTGATAATTTTTCCATCTATTCCTATTTTATGCATAATATCAAATAACACAAAGTGATTAACATTATCGAAAGCTTTTTCGTAATCCACAAAGCATAGATATAAAATCTTTATTGCACTCGCTCATTCTTTCCCCCAATATCCGTAGTGTTGTAATAGCTTCCCTGGTTCCTCCCCTTTTTCTCCTGAAACCAAACTGTGCTTCATTTAATTCTCTCTCTCTCTCTCTCTCTATCATCTGTTCCATTCTTCTATATATCATGTTGATTAGGACTTTCGCAACGTGGCTAATCAAGCTCAGGGGCGCGCCGGCCATATGTGCAGTGCAATGTATGCGACACACACACACACAGGCGCCAGGATAGTAAAGGCGCCAAAGATTTGGTATGATATTTTAAATAAAGTGAATTTTGTCAGCAAAATACTGCAGTCTTCATCTATGAATCTCCAACTTACTTTAGATGCATTGAATGATCTAAATCAATTTTTAAATGATTATAGGTCTGACGAAAAACTTTCAAAGAAATTGTAGAAAGCTAAAATTAATTGCAGCAAAATTTGACGCAGAATCTGTGTTTTGTAGTAGTAGACCACTAAGGCGACGTAAAAAGACAACACAATTTGATTACGAACATGAAAATGAAAATATAGTAGATCCTTTTCATTTCTCTGCATAATAGATCAAATATTACAATCTTTGAAGGAAAGATTTACTTTATTAAAAGAACATATGAATTCCTTTCAGTTTTTGTATTTGTTAAGTACTTCACGAAATAAAGAATATTTATTATCTTGTAAAAAGTTACGACAAAAATTAACACATGAGAATCATTCAGACGATTTATGGAAGAAATTTTACACTGTCAACCATTTATTTCTAATTTTAAAAACGATATATATATCAGATAATTCAGTATATTTATTCAAACGACTTAATCACAGTTTATCCAAACTTTACAATTGCTCTTCGGATTCTTTTGTCATTACCGGTATCTGTAGCATCTGCGGAACGGGTTCTTTTCTAAATTTAAAATAATTAAAAACTACTTGCGCTCCACAATGGTACAAGACAGACTTTCAAATCTTGCCATTATATCAATAGAGTCAGATATTTTGGATCAACTTGATATTATTCGAGAATTTTCATTAATGAAAACTAGAAAAGTCCAATTCACTAAGTGATTTTTCTTTCTGTTTAAATATTTATTTAACTATTTCTTTATCCAATAATGTTTAATATGTTCCTATTTTATATACTTGTAAGTTACTATTATTTATTTATCTTATTATTTATTTACTTTATTTTTTTTCCAAATTATTTTTGTTGTTTTTGTACCCTTCTTGTGTGTTTATTGTTTTTTATACATTTTTTTGTAATTTCTGCTTTTTGTTCAATAAACTTATAATTAATATATTTCGTATTTCATTTTAACTCACTGATACGTTTTTATAAAGTGATTTTTATTGGGGGGAGGGGTAAAGGGGGCGCCAACTAAAGTTTTGCACACAGGCGCCGGACACTACTGGTGCGCCCCTGATCAAGCTGATAGTTCTATGCTTATTGCAATCCATCGTTCCTGTAGTCTTGGGAAGAGGAATAAAAATAGATCTTACGAAGTCTTTAGGTATTCTATCTTCCTCCAGACTTCTATTAAAGATCATGGATAGAAGTTTTTATTCCTTCCTTTCCCAATGCCTTCAGCAGCTCTCCTCGAATATCATCCACTCCCAGAACTTTCCTATCCTTTATTCTTTTAATGTCTGCTTCGTTTTCCCATTCCTTAATTTCTGGGATATCATCATTTTCTATCTGATCACATTCCAGTTGATTTTCATCTCCATACTTCTTGAACCTTATCATTTTTTTCATTTTTTTTCCAACAAAATCTTTCCTCTTTCATCCTTCAAAGCACCACTTTTTGTCCTTCTCTTCTTCCCTGAAGTCACGTCCAAGCCTTCATAGACATTTCTGATATTCTTTTGCTGTATTGTATCATTTTCCTTTATTTCCTTGCAGACCTGATTGAGCCAGTTTCCTTTGCCTTTTTAGCCAGAATTTTTACTTGTATACAAAATCATCTGCAGTTACGGCAAACCAAGTTCATCTCTCTCCGCTTAGAAGAACATCAGTGACATTTCTTACAACAGAGTCGGTGCTAGTGCCCTATCCAACCACGTTTTATTCTCGGCCAATACCAATGTTGAAGAACGACAACATCAAATAGACTGGAACTCAACTTCAAACATCCATAAATGCTCCGATGAATTAAAGAGACGTATCTTGGAATCTAAAGAAATAGCTCTCGACCCTGCCCATCTAAATAGCAATCTCGGTTACAGCCCGCCCGATTCACATAGCGCTGTAATCCAGTTTGGAGTACTCGTGATATCATTCACACGCAACGTGTTTCACGCCAGAACTAAGGATCGGACTCAATTTCAAACACAACTACTACTTGTTCTAAACTCTATGTTTGTTAAAGTACAATATAATTATAAGCACACACACACACACACACACACACACACACACACACACACACACACACACACACACACACACACACACACACACACATATATATATATATGTGTGTGTGTGTGTATTATGAATTGCACATAAGTCAAACAATTACCTATAGCACTAATATGGAACAAGTTTTGCAACCTTATGTGCGTAGATTTGAAATAAAAACAAATAGTGTATTTATTGTCATTTATAATTTTCATCGCTTAAATTTAAGCGATGAAATTATATAAATCAAATGTTAGATAAGTTAATTAGTTTTGGTAGAGATAAACCCTACAAAGTTGTTGGCTGAATGTGGTTCACGAGTTTGCATAAACTACAATCGTATTCATTTTGTTTGTTCGACCATGTGTTCATGGAACATTTTCCATTTAAAAAATGTGGATGCAGAAAGCAAACTTCTACAAGACATGGAATGCGAACCGGAGGTTGCAAACTCCTTTTCTAAGACTCTGCATGGTCTAAATCTGCTTCTGAATTAAAATAGATTAATTTAGTTTGATGGAGCACTGCTAATCACATTTCGTGACACGTGAACTTCTATTTCAAAGATTCTCTAAGAAAAATCTAGTGAACATCACAGTAAATTTTTGGCAGAATATTATACTATGTACATATTTCATTATACTCTACTTAGAATAATGGAATGGTTTCTAATTCTGTGTGTTTGTGTGTGAGTGATTTTCCCCATTGGGGCAGCCGTATCATTAAGCAGAAGCTTTCTCAAGCAAATACTTAACGGGCAATTTTAGGGTCATTAACCTCCTATTTTCTCTCTAAATGGTTATGTTCTACTTCTATTCTTCTGTGTATTCCGGAAAAACACATTAATCTATTGAAGCTGAGCAAATAAAGAGTAAAAGCTGCTAAACTACTCTGTCCATCTGCAAATTATCCAATTTACAAAAATTTACGTCAATTCTCTTAACGACTCCATCCATCCATGGGTAGGCTTACCGTAACATTTTCGTTAATAATGTTGGTATGCAGTTTTTGTTCTTTTTTTCCGTTATATTAATTTCGTAATATTTCATTTAATTTTTAAAATATGCGGCAGATGCGCGTGTCGTGCATTTTATCACATGATAAAAAGAGTCTTACAAATTTCACACAGCCGTATAAGTAAATTGAATTTAATGTTAAAAAAAAATCATTTGGATGATACCAGTCGAAGCTCGTACTAAAACTTTACGCTTTTTATTTCATTCGCTTTTTTGTTACAAATTAAAGTGATAAAAATTATTTGACCCTAATAAGAAACTCGAATCTCTGTTCACTCGACATCATTTTTACTATATTTTCTTATTTGGTTAAAGATTATTTTTTCAGTTGTTTTATAGAATAGATGGAACATCAAAATATCACTTTATATTCTCTAAACGTGATATTCGACATAACTGTTGGTCCTACAGTATTTTATTGAAAGCAAAAGAAATCCCATAAACAATGTATAATTGAAGCGTGAATGAAACAGATACTACCTGGAGTATACTTGTGTTTTATCATGCGAAAAAAGGCATGCATGAGAGACCCACACAATTGGAGGGGATTAGTTTTTGGTTAGTTATTGCATTGCCATATTACAAAAATAAATAAGTAACCGATTCTTTACACTTTCAGTAAATATGATAACTGGATTTTAGTTTTGGAAGAAGAGAATGACAAATGTTAGGGAGTAGCAACAGATATCCTGAAAGCGACTATAAAAATACTTGATTTTAAATATTTGTTTATTTGTCAAAATTTTCACCAATAGAATTTATTTCAATTTTTAGTTTGTATTAGAATAATAAAAATTAAAAAAAAGAGACTACATATGCAGAATAGTAATTTCTGAATCAAGGGAGATTATCCCATGTTCCTCCCTTTGATCTGTAGCTATTTTCTATTGACTTTATAGAAAATACAAAGTCATTTTTCTTAAGAACTTGTTTTGTTTCCAAACATGTTCGGTTATTTTATATGATTGTAATACATCAAAGAAATGTGTATGTCTCTATACGGTCGCTAGATGGCGCCACAATCGGACACATGAAAGACTAGCATATTCATGTACCTACTATATTTATATTTATACATATGTATAAAAAGATTACGAGATGACTCACGTACCTGATTATCAAACAAGTTATTAATCAAAGTGTCATATGACTTCTAGTCCATGCATGTTTGCGCATTAGGACTTATAACATTACTGTTTGCAGAGCATAAAACTGCTCTGCCTGCAATAATTAACTACACAAGGTGTTACACCATCGTAGAGGAGGAGGGGGAGTGAGGGGATGGAAGCAGTTTATTTACAGTGGAAAGTTTCTTCGAATGCTTCTGATATTTCCATTATTCTGTCCAATCCCTGTACACTTATGGCCATTCATTGTCTTTCTAAGAACTCCAGCTCAAGAAATATCACCACGGGACATTTAACAAAGGCGCTACCTCCTAACGCTGATGAGATGAAGTCCATTGATCTATCGTAGTCTGATGAAGAAATGGTCGCTGGTTTAAATGCATGACTCATAACACACGTTACTTCCGCTGGCCGAATGTCGCCGACCTTTAATGATTCACCTGACACGCGACGCCTGATAGTCGCATACAAAACATAGGCGGGGTACACTTAGGTAGAGTGCGCGCGGTCGGGCAGACTTGTCGGTTAAGAGAGATAGAGAACTGTGTTGTTCGGCAAGAATGCAGCATGGATTAATTCCCATTAACTATTCATTAGGTATAAGAGTTCAATCCCCGTTATGAAGAATTCAAATTTTTCTTCTTCTTGGGGTTAAATTAGGAAAGTGTGAAGTATGAACGAAATGTTGAACGAATTCGAACTCTTAAGAAAAATTATTTAAATTAAAGCCTTTTGGCTCTTTATTTCATTAATCTTAAGAAAAAGTTATCTTTCATTATCTCACATCAACTGGGAACATTCGATATATATAAATATGCAGGGGCGGCTCGTGCATAGACACTGCGGAACTGCAGCACTCCCAATTTTTCTCGATATATAAATATATTTATTAATTTATTTATATTTGCTTGTAATATTTAATTTTATCATCAACAATCCTATACAATTCTCTTATTTTGTATAAAAATAATAAAAAATCCATCTTGTAGCACTTAGGAGGGCGAAGGACGCTAGCAGCACTGTGTTTACCACAGTGTCATATTGCTACGCGCGCAAGCATATGCACGTCATAGTGAGATGCGAGCTATTAGCGTAATGCGGCACTGTCCGTCGCGCAGTTCCACTGTTGTTTATATGCAGTTTGCGCCAGTAGTAGAGTGTTCGTAGTGCTTATCGTGTTTACTTCGTCTCTTTAAATATTTGGACATTGCAATTAAACACATAACATTTGCTATAAAGTAATTTTGAATTATACCAAACTGTATAATTTTATCGATAATAAACAATATTTTTTCATGTTTAATTTTTTTTTAATTTTACCATAATTTTGATATTTTATCCAAACACGTATACACTGTACTTACAGTGTGTATGTATATTTCGAAAGTTGCAGCACCCCCCCCACGATTCAAGCAAAGAGCCGCCACTGTAAATATGATATCATAAAAATACCACTGAAAACGTATTTATCGGTTGTTGTGTGTAGCAACGATAAACACATTCTGTAACCACCACCCCCGTTTTTTTTTTTTTTTTTTTTCCCCGATCTTCTTGAGATCAATTGTTCCCTTTTTCATTCTCAGGAAAATGCGACAAGCCACACGTATGGTCTGGGTCAATTCAGCACTCCTTTTCTCGTTATACATTTTTTTTTGCATCATTTACAGATTACTAATCACTAAGAGACATCTGTCGGGTTAATGCCCTTCTGTATGGATGTAGTCAATAAACGCATATTCTTGCTAAATTCTATTTCACAGAATATGCAGTAAGCTACAGTAGAGATTACTGGGAAACACTCTTCTCTACTGATAATCACAAAAACACACAGGTGGTAGCTGCTAGAAACATGTTCTATTTAGTATTCAGTTGGGGATGCGAGAAAACAATGCGTTTTAGCAGGTCGGCAACCCATCTGTAACGAACCGAAGTCATTCATAATAGCTGTAAGGTGCAACGTCACTAAAGACGTAAGAGATTTGATAAACGTGGGTGGAGCACATTGCTAGTTTCATCAAAGCAAGACTTATGTCATCGTTTATTGATGACCTACTCTTTCCACTTCCTTGGAATTTAGCTGTAATTTTGTCACGCGCCACCACCTGCGCACGTCAAATAAATGCACCGCTATTCTTCCTTTCAACTATGGCATTAACTTTGTTGTTTGCAGCATTTGTGGTCCAACCTCTGAACATGTAGGCTACAAAACTTTCAAGTGACTTCGTGCTGTACACTGTATTGGAAAATTTGGAATGTAGTCAGGATTTTTATGTTTTTGGGAGAGGAAATAAAACATATCCAAGAATGATTATAAAATGGAAAGGGATATAATACAATAGCTGTCAACTGCGTGTTCTCTGGCTGGCTGGCTTTTTTTTTTTTTTTTTCGGAAGAAGAAAGGCAAACTCGAGCTTCTCGGAGATGTTCTTTGTAATTACAGCCGGAGAAAAACCAAGGCTATGAGGACACGGTATTATGTTAAGTGCAGCTTCTGGAAAAGAGAATGAGGGGAAAAACAACTGCTTCTTCATTTATATACGACAAACTTCTCTTCAAATTATAAAGCCCATATAAAGATTCTCATGTAATAGCGAGAATCGAACCCAGTCCTTTTCCAACTGAAGGGCGCATGTCGTGTCGTTCCTTCAAATGCTACGAAGGCGCATTAGACAGCCTTCTGATACTGGACTATAAGAAGATCCTCTGTACCTATAATTTTGATCTCCTAGGGTGGTTTCTCTATCACTAAAAATCTTTGTTTTGAAATCTGCATCTACCGAAAAAAAAACGTTCGGTCGACAAAGAGTAGCAAGCTGACAGGAAAAAAAAAAAAATTCTGAAAAATAAGGAAACTGTGAATTTCTTTCAAAAATTAAGTTGTAAGATAGACAGACTGAGAGAGAGAGAGAGAGGGAGAGAGAGAGAGAAACGATGGCATTGTATGAAAATTTTTCTAATGAATCTGCTAATCGACACATGAAGAAATCGGTCCGTCTGGTGGTGGAACCTTCCATATACGTTTAAATGTTTCACTTTTTAACAGATAATTCTCTTGACATTCAGAAGGCGGATTTTCTCAGTGTCAATAGAAACCGATCTGTTGGCACACGCTCTTGATAGACATACTACATTTGCCTCAAGGATTAAGCCATCTTACAAAACAAACCTACCACCAATCTTGATGCAAGATTGGTGGTATTGAAATAAAAGCATATTTTATTTTGAAATAAAAGCATATTTTACACATTATAAATCTACGAACATGGAACTTTTTCAATCCTCCAATAAGTAAGACAGTGGTCGCCCACGGGACAACGAAATTCATCTCCCCACCTACAGACAATCGCAAAACATCCATTGGCGAAAGTGGATTCGAAACTACAGCCAACTTGAGCGGAAGTGCTATCAACTCTGTTAAAGAGGGACGCATTTGATTTTACTTAAGTCTAACAATTAACGAGATTACTTTGAAAAGCCTCGTAGGATTTGTCATTTAAACGATAAGTCTTGCAAAGCTTTTTTTTTTTTTAAAATCACAATGCAAGAGTATAAAGGTTCTAATTGCTAGCTATCGGCATGACTGAGTATTCAAATATTGTATGAATGAAGCAATGGTGTAGCTAGAGCTTTTGCTGCCCGGGGCGCTCCCTGAGTTTGACGCCCCTCTCAATACATACCAAAAATACTACAAAAAGTCAAAACGACGTATAGGAAAATAAATTAAAACACTGTTTATTTTTGAAGTAAAACTTTAATTTCAACGTTAAAAATGTTATTTTTCTTGCTTTTCTGTTAGCAAAATTGTCGATGACATTTATGAAATCTATTTCATAGTAATGTAGGTAATTCTTAATCAGTTTTATTTAGAAAAACTCCTCTCAGAACTAGCAACACTTACAACAATTGTGAGGAAAATTCGCAGTAGTATTACAATATTTGGAAATGAGTTCTCGAGACTGTATTTTAGAATTAACTGCAAAAGTTCAAAAAGGTTCAAAGTGCCGCCAGGGGCGCCCCCCCCCCCCTCCAGCTACGCCTCTGGAATGAATGAAATAGTTTAGTCTAAAATACATTTTATTGATACTGAGTGACTTTTAACGATGATATTATATCTATTTTAACCTTTGGGTGATTATTTTTCACGTTTCGTAGGCGAGATTCCAATAAAAAATAAAATACAATTCTAAACAATCGTTTAAATTCGCCGTATTAATTTTATGGAATATGTTTGCCATATCGTTTTTCTTTCTGTTTTATTATTATTATTATTATTATTATTATTATTATTATTATTAATTATTATTATTATTATTATTCGTTACAAAAAAGTACAGGAATAATTCCATGAAACTTTGTACGCATGAAATTTTCACACGACGTCACTGATAAAAACCTCTTTTACTAACAGAAAGACGAAATGGCAGACAATTTCTTTTCGTCCATCTAATTTAAAAAAAACTCACATGTTAATTCTCTTTCCGGCTCAACAGATAGCTGCAATGCTCAATGATGTTCTGCAGGAACACACTTCATTCATGTTTTTTTTTTTTTTTTTTTTTCTCTTTTAAAATCATTCATGTCGCGCAAATGTGTCGCGTCAGATCTTTTGGCAGTGTTATTATATTTTGAAGAGTAACGAAACGAATCTCGGAGTATTTAATTAGGAATGATAACATCAAATAAACTATACAAAGGCAAAAACAAAGAATAAAAAAAAAAAAAGATAACGCGACCTTGGTGGCGTGACCTCGTCTCAGTCTCTCTTATCGCCAACGTTACGGATAACGTCATCTGCGATGACAGCATGTACGTTGCAGAAAGTTACACAAACGCTATTGATCGGGTTGACGAAGGATAGGTGCGGAAGTATGAACGAGTAGCGGAAGATGCTGAATTTAAAAAAAAAAAAAAAAAAAAACAAGAAAATCCAAATAAGAATGCGGAAAGAAATTATGCATGTGCATAGATTTTTATGGCTAATCGGTATGGGAATCCAACGAATCTAACAGTGTTGAATCCAGGTATCTTATACGCGTAAAGATATTTAGTGACACACACACACACACACACACACACACGAGGACGGCAGGCAGCATAGTTGTTTATTGATAGTTTTTGAAGAGTAGCCATTAGTTACGAAGGTTCTTTTGAGATGTTGTAGTTCATTTTTCAGCTCCTCCTCCTCGACAATACAGACCTGGCACGATGAGCCAGAGTGGAGATGATACCTAACTTCTGTGCTGGATACTGGTGTGAGGACGCATGCAGGTATCTATCAATAAACAACTATGCCGCTGTCCTGAAAACAACACAGAGACATAGGACAACCCCAAGGGTTATATCATTTTAACGTACATCAGCTCACTCTTCCGGAAACTAAGAAGAATTTTGAAAAAAATTAATATAAAAACGTGCTTTTCCACTCTTCCTAAACTCAAGTCAGTTCTAAGCCAACCGAAACAGGCTCACAACCATCTTCAGTTTTCAGGTGTATATAAAATCATATGTGACTGTGGGAAGCCATATTATGGACAAACAGAGAAGTCCATCCTCCTGCGTCTCGAAGAACATCAGAGAGACATCGCTTATAGTAGAACCACAGTAAGCGCCCTCTCAAGCCATGTCCTGTTCTCAGTGAACGCAAATAATAAAGACCGCCAACACGAAATAGACTGAAATACAACATTAAAAATTCATATATGCTGCGATGAATATGTGCTAGACTTTTCTCACATAAACGGTAACTTTAGTTATAGTTTGCCAGACTCACATAGCTCTGCTATCAGATACTAGCGCACTCGTGAAGTCACACGCTCGCATATGTCTAACAATAGAACTTTAGCATGGACTATAGCTTCAGTTCAAACTTAATTCCAGTTCATAGTCTGTTATTATAGTGGTACAATGTTTGTTTACGGTGTTTTTTATGTTTGCTTGTAATGTTATCACGCCTGAAGAAGTCGGCATTCCGACGAAACATGTTCTGTGTTAAATTAAATTAATTTGTTTTTTATAATTCTCGGATTGTTCTCTTCATGTACATGTTCTGTGTTGTGAAATTAAATTAATTTGTGTTTTCTAATTTCCCGTTTTTGTGTCACGTTTTTTGTCAAGTTATTTGAAACGTTTTGAAACTCAGGGGCTACACTGAGTGTCGAGTCTTCAAAATTCGAGTCATCAGAATTCAAGGAAACCGGTCTACCAGTCCGGAACTCGGGAGGTTGGGCACCGTAGGCGCCGGGTGGGGGAGGAACCCCCCCCCCTTTTGGGCGCAGCAGTCGCCGGAGGGGACACCTTTTGAGTTTTCAAAATTCGAGTAATGAATTCAAGGAGAACCGGCCTACCAGTGCGGAACTCGGGGGGTGGGACCCTTTCGAGTCATTAGAATTCAAAAAGAACCAGTCCGGAACACGGGATGGTTGGGCGCCGTAGGCGTCGGGGGAGAGCGGATCTCCCTACTATATATATATATATATATAAAGATAAGCCGAAATTTTAAACGTTTTTATGTCACGTTTTTTGTCTTACCAGCTTACCGGCTTACTAGCCCGGAACTAGGGGGTTGGGCGCCGAAGGCGCCATGAGGCGGAGCTCCTCTAGTATATAGAGAGTTTTTTACCTTGGGTATATACTATGTTAAAGATACCAAGCAATTTTATAATCTAGGTTTTAATCCTTCTTCCCAAGTAAGCAAACAGACAAATAAGTCAAGTTTGCGCCTGAACATAGTTCAAGTCTGAGGCAACTCGTAGTAAAGGTGGAGTAAGCTCTGATCACTTTCCTTAGTATTTCCCTTAATGCAAAGCACGTCCCCTTTTGTTACTATTTGGCTTGCTCTAAATCATGAGATCGTAGCTTCATAACTTATAAGTGCAAATTATATCTTTCAGTATCTCATAGCGTTTGTATAGATTATCCATGGTTCCTAACATCTTCGTAATACTTCGAACACTTCCTGTGTTTTGGTACTGGTAATTTGCGCCTGACTCAGGCGCAAACTACCAGTACCCAGACCGGTCCTTGCCTTTAATGTAGAGCATCATACATCTCCGCAAGGGGATGTGCTTTGAATTAGGGGAAATACTAAGGAAAGTGATCAGAGGTTATTTCACCTTTATTACGAGTTGCCTCAGACTTGAACTATGTTCAGTCGCAAACTTGACTTACTTGTCTGTTTGCTTACTTGGGAAAAAGGATTAAAACCTAGCTTATAAAATTGCTTGGTATCTTTAACATATATATATATAAGTTATACAGGGTGGGTATAAAATAACTTTCCCTCTTTGGAGGCATCTGTAGCTAAAACCGATAAACGGAATGAGGCCAAATTTTATATTGAGACTTTTGACTGATAACCCGCATTGGGAGATGATTTCCGCGAAAAAAAAGATTTAATACCAAAAGTCGCCGATAGGGGAAATTTGGGCGCTGGCGGAGCCGAAAACAAGCGGATAATTACATTAAAGGCAGATAAAATGGAATAATAACATTTCGACGGTGTAAGCGACAGCCGCATCACTCATTCCAGCTGGATATGTGGCGTGTTACAATGATAATAAGAATAATTAAACTAAAACAACAACTTGTGAGAGTCACAGAAATTAACGTAGTGATTGAACTCACAGGAAGTAATGTTTTATTCAACAGAATCAGGGTCCACTGGACCACAGACGATTTTCAATGTGCTGACCTTTCTTGTGTACAACAAATTGCATCCGGTGTGCGACATGCTCTACAGCTGAGCGTAAGGAGTCGGATTGATGTTCATAACAGCCCGTTCTATGTTCTCTTTCAAGACATGCAAGTTGGGAACGCCACCAACATACACAACGGATTTCAAATACCCCCACAGCCAAAAGTCACATGGAGTGATGTCCGGGGATCGAGGGGGGCCATGCCGTCGAGAACTGACTGATAACCCTCTCATTACTGAAATGCTGGCGTAAAAGGCGCCTGTACTGAACGTTCAATGTGTGGCCGTGCTCCATCGTGCATAAAATTATGGAGTCCAAACATTGTCTTTGCTGCAATGAAGGAATGACAAAATTTACCAGCATTCTTCGATAAATCTCTCCAGTAATGGAGCAGGTTACAGGACCTGTAGGAGTAATATGCTCAAAAAATATTATGAAATCGGCTGTGAAGCCACACCACACGGTTACTTTTGGAAAATGCAGTGGTACTTGCTGGATCGATTGGGGATATTAAGATGCCCAAATTCTGCAGTTGCGAGTGTTGACCGACCCATTCAGATAAAAATGAGCCTCATCACTCCACAATATTCTCCAAGGTCAGTCATTGTCGACCTCTATTCGGGCAAGAAACAGCGCGAAGGTCATGCGCTTATCATAATCTGCGGTAGTTAGCGCTTGCACACGACTGAACTTATACGGATAGAAGTGAAGCATTTTCCGTAAGATTTTCCAGACTGTATCATAAGCCATATCAAGTTTGCGAGCTATGGCACGAGCGCTTGGACCAGTATTAGTCCCTATGTCGTCGAACACCGCAGTAGCAACGTCTGTTACTGTCTCTTCTTGCACTGCTTTCCGTCCTCTGCCAGGTCTAACTCCTAGTGATCCAGTTTCTTCAAACTTCTTAATCATAGCTCTCTCTCAGTGCTACAGGCGACATACGACCTGTACGCAGGTTATGAAGCCTTCTAAATTCCCGAAGGGCCGCTACGGCATTGCACTGTTTAAGGTAAAACAACTTAACAAGTAAAGCATGCTGAGGCAAGATAGGACCCACAATTCGTCAGTCATTCGAATAACTGCCTGAACGTTCCCAATCCCTTTTAAAGTGGAATTGGTGGCGCTGCTGTCACCTACGCACAGTAAAATTTGCATAATCCTTTTTACCTGCGTTTACTGCAAATATTTGACTGCTTTCAGCTCTGCCAGCGCCAAAATTTCCCCTATAGGCGACTTTTGGTACTAAATCTTTTTCGCGGAATTCGTCTCCCCATGCCTTCGAAAGACTCAATATAAAATGTGGTCTCATCCCGTGTATAATATACGTTAAAGATACTAAGCTATTATAAGGTAAAAAACTTTACAAGGTAAAAAACTTCCTACATCTGTCTCTCATCCTGAGATTTTTATTTAATAAGGTTAAAGCACTTATGGTAACTTGCTTTGGTACAATATTTATAAGCTCTGTATTACTTAAACCTTGGTATTTCTAAGCCTGGCTCCCACTGATGAGACCTCAATAAAGGTCGAAATCGGTCTGGGTAATTGCCCCTTGCCTTTAATACATAGCATCATACATCTTCTCAAGGAGATGTGCTTTGCATTAAGAGTAAATACCAAGAATAGTGATCAGATCTTATTCCACCTTTACCACGAGTTGCCTAAGACTTGCACTACTACGTGCGGGTCACCCAGACTTGCACTACTACGTGCGGGTCACCCAGACTTGCACTACTTGCAGGCGCAAACTTGACTTACTTGTCTGTTTGCTTACTTGGGAAATGGATTAAAACCAGGTTTATAAGAGCTTGGTATCTTTAACGTATATTTTACCCTAGGTAAAAAACTTCCTACATATATATATATATATATATATATATACACAGTTGACCCTTGAACAACGTCGGGGTTAGGGGCACCGACCCTCCGCGTTGTTCGAAAATGCGCGTATAAGTTCCCAAACTCTTAACTACTAATAGCCTACTGTTGACCGAAAGCCTTACCAATAACATAAAAATTCGATTAACACATATTTTGTATGACATGTACTTGTATGTATTATGTACTTTATTCTTACAATAAAGTAAGCTAGAGAAAAGAAAATGCTATTACAGAATTACAGTATTACAGAAAATCTGTAATAATTTACAGATTTTTCTGTAAATAATTACTGTAATAATTTACGGTAATTTTCTGTAATTATTACAGAAAATCATAAGGAAGTGAAAATACATTTACAGTACTGTACTGTATTTATCGATACCATAAGTTTACGTTGTCTGTTTACAAGATGAATCGTCTGTCTGTGTACCTACATCAATATTGTCTTATAGGATACAAAACACTGTAGATGTTATGCGTATTACTAACACTACACATCAAAAATGAAAAGATAATGTGGAAAAGAAATTCATATTTATTTACAGGTTATAACGATTCATGCATTGATAACGAAGCAGCAATATGATTACTTCGCGGTAACCTAGCCTAGATACTAATGAATGAATGGTTACAAAATTTTTATTTCATGCTAATTAATTAATTTAACTACTTAACTAATTAATAATAGTTAATTTTATGCCGTTATGATTTAATACTGCATCTTTACGTTTGTTTACATTTCTCCCGACTCTGAATGGCGCCATGTACGGTCTGTAAGTGTTTGTGTGCTTAAACAAACAAACACAAACACTTACAGACCGTACATGTAAGTGTTTATGTTTGTGTGCGTAAATTTTGATAAATTTTAACTTTTTATAAGAGATTTTTTGTGCATATTTTATGGTCGTAAATAATAAAATAGACTAGTATATACATATTTTATGCATTCATGACATACGTAATTTTTTCTTAATTTTTTCGATATTTCTAGGCTACGCAGTTCGTCTGCGAGTTTTTTCAAATTGTCGAAATCTCTAAAAAAAAAAAAAAAAACTATATCTATTTAAAATAAGTGGAACCGTGCAGTTCAAACCGGCGTTCTTCAAGGGTCAACTGTATATAGGAAGGATAAAATCAAAACAAAACGCATGATAACAGCTGCAGAGAATTCTGTTGTACATACCCAAGATATGGAGAAGTTCCTGTTGACGGTAACAGTACAATTTGCAAGTGCTACATTTCCTTTAGCTTGTGCGTAAGATAGGTAGCAGGAATTCTTTATGATGATGAGCAATCACAAGTCGAACAAGGAAATGTGTACATCATATCTGATTGTCTTCCTGTTTAAGAGGAAAGTATGCATATTCCGATTTTGTGTAGCGCAATAAATGATTGCCCTTAAAAAACGTTTACATATTGAAGACTGAAAGGTGTTTCACTGCCATAGTAGTACGCATCATGTTTTTCGACACGCAAGAGTGGAAAGGAGGAGGGGGGGGAGGGAATGCGACGACAAATATTAGAAAGGATCTCAATTACCAAATATATGACAACCTAGTTAGCCGAAACTATAGCATCCATACTCTCCAGCCAAAAAAAAAAAAGCGCGGATTCGCATCCCAGCATAGATGCTTGTGAAAACTTTTAGGTGGAAAATGAATTTCACTGCTCAGTGTAGGATCACCGTCTGCTTAGTGGAGGTCTGAAGTATTTAGATATATATATATTTAGATATATATATATATAAATATATATATATATTTAGAAAGATATTTAATGACTAAAAAACCTAGAATTATTTAAAAGCTTTAATGATAGAAAAACACAACTTTATATATATATATATATATATATAAAAGGAAGAAACAAAAGTACGGAGTGATGGACAAAGCGGGTCTAACAGCTGCATATTTTGCAAAACATGATTAAAAAGGATGGCTGTCATAGCTAAGGGAGGACCTTTCAGACTCAGCGAACCGGTAAAAATGCTAAACTTAAGTCAGGAGAATCTGAAATGCATTTACCTAAGTTATGGATCAAAGCATGAACACTGAATAAAGCCATAAATGTTTTTAAAGGAAGGAGCATGTTCTAAAAATGCGTAGTATTTATAATTATTTTTGTTATTTCGCAGCGAGAAACGCTCTTCTGTAGTCCTGTGGGAATTGGATTTGTTCGATAACAGGAGATGGCCCGAAGAAGAACTGTTTTAAGTTTGATTCTAGTCGCTGACTAGAGAAACTTTTGGCGGGGTTAAAAACCTCAGGTTTTAACCGCGCAAATAAAAAAAATGACCGTAAAACTCATACTATTTCAGGCATAATATATATGTTAGGGTTTAGAACAGGGGGTGGCCAACCTATGGCGCATTGGATCCCAGTGATAATAATAATAAAAAGTAAGCCTATTTATGCAAAAAAAGTATTAACCAAAAAGTGTATATAGAAAGGAAAAAAACAAAACAAAACGCATGATAACAGCTGCAGAGAATTCTGTTGTACATAATCAAGATATGGAGAAGTTCCTGTTGACGGAAGACAGTAACAGTAAATTTGCAAGTGCGATTTGTAAAAAAAAAATTTTAAAAAAAGCTAAAACTTAGTCATTATTTTAAGCGATTTTATTGTTTCGTGCACATCTTTTGCACATTCACTTGTTTGATCCCGAGACGCCAAGCGTCAGCAACAGCAGTACGTCGCAGGTTTTTGTCAGTCAGTTTACAGTTGATACTCGTACACTGGAGTTGTGCTTTGTTCGTCCTTTGTGAACATTTGCAGTTTTGTACTTTTTCGAAAATTAAGCCTTGTTTTGACATTCAGTTACCCATCACGGTTCAAAAGAAAATGAGCAAAAGAAAAACAGAAGGTGATAGTAAGCGTGAAGTCAATAGTGAGAAAATGAGTTCTTGTAGCGAATCCGTCAGCAAAATCGTCGTTTGTGAAAACACTTTCTCACATAATAAAAGACATGATCTTAACAGACACTATAAAAGACAACATCAGACTGAAATAAAAGGAAAATTAAAGCTAGTGCTTGGGTCTGAGTTACGGAGAGAATATATGATTAAGAAAAAGGAAGAAATCAAAAAAAGACGAAATGTGTTTGTTAAAAGAAGTCATGAAAGTTTGGCGATGACAGAAGAGTTCTACGTAACTGCTTTAACTTTGGCCAAAAAACCCGAAGTCTTTCTCTGATGGAGAAGAAATTGTTAAGCTTTGTCTCCAAATATTTGCAAGATGACTTGGTGATAAAAATATCGAAAAGAAAGTAGAAGAAATTGCTCTGTCAAAGCAAACAATTACACGATGCACCGAAGAACTCTCTCATGATATATCTGAGCACTGAAAGACCCTGTTCGTGCTTGTCTTTCTTTTCTTTTATTTAGTATTGGATGTATCTGCTGGCATATGTGATGTAGCCCAGTTGCGCATTTTTGTAAGCGAAAATGATGATAATTTTAACGTTTTTGAAGAACTTATCGGTCTTAAATCGCTTCATGGAAAAACAAGAGGATCAGACATATTTGAGAAAGTAAAATCATGCCTAGAATATCTACAAACAGATACTAGTAAACACATCAATGTTTGTACTGACGGAGCGCCGAAATGATAGGTAAGGCCACTGGGACTACAACTTTGCTTGAAAACGTTTTCTGTTGTCCTTTACTAAAATATCACTGAATTATACACTCAGAGTCACTTTGTGGAAAAATGTAACGTTTTCAGCATGTTATGTTACCGGTTGTGAAATGTGTGAATAAAATTAGAGCAAGAGGATTAAACAGAAGAGAATTCAGAGAATATTGTGAAACGTTAGATTTGGAATATGGCAATCTCATTCTTCATTGTTAGGTGCGCTGGCTTTCTAGAGGACAGGTCCTGAGTAGATTTTGGATACTGAAAAATACTGTTCATAATTTTCTAGAAGAGAAAAATGAGCTGCCTGAGGAAAGAACCGTTTTATGTGATAAAACGGTTCTTTCCTCAGGCAACAGCCCTTTTATGTGATAACAACTTCCTGTTTGATTTAGCATTATTAGTTGATGTTACCAATCATATCTCAATGATGTAAATTTGAAACTGCAGGGCAAGAACAAATTATTTCTTACCTTAGTAAATGATATCAATGCGTTCAAGATGAAATTAAAACTGTTTACCTCTCAGAAAATGAGAATTTGAGCCACTTTCCATACTTAAAAGAGCAGAGTGACTGTGCTGAAGATAATGACAATAAAGAAGAGGACTGTATATACTTGCATTTATGAAGAAGAAATTATGAAGATGCCTAGTAACATACAAATGGAACTTACTGACTGGAAAACGAATTCGTTACTGAACATGAAATTTGATGATCTTCCCTCAGTCCCAAATTCCTCAGTTCCGACATGATTATTTTTTGGCAATCATTACCGTTTGAGCATTTTTCAAAATTAAGAAAATTTGCCCAGAATTATATCTGTCGTTTTGGGACGACGTACAAATGTGAACAAGCATTTTCAGCGAAGAAATTGATTAAAAACAAAATGAGATCGCGATTGACTGATTCACATTTGAAGAATTCTCTGCTACTCTCAGTAACTAATTTAACTCCAAACATTAAAAGCTTAGCGAACAGACTCAAAAGTCTCATTAAGGTAAGTAATGTTTATCTTGTTTTTATATTAAATCAATATATCATAATTAATATTATCATAATATTAATTAATTATCATAATAAAATACATCAATATTAACATTTTCGGGAAGTTTTTAAGGGTAAAGAGTTGTATGGCGCATCTGAACTCGTACGTGAAAACACTGGCCCATGGAACGTAAAAAAGTTGGCCTCTCCTGGTTTAGGGCAACGCGATGATGACACTAGCCTGCCGTGATCTCTCTTCCCTGAACGTTTGATAGCTTGAGTTCGCTAACAGTGATAGCTGAAGGAAGGAAACCGGCTCTCTACCAACCTGCAAGTTAGTTAAAGCTTAAGGAGCACCGCCTACTCTTTTGATAAAAGGCGCTAGGAGATTCACTGTTATTTATTTATTTCACAGCAAGATTAATCACTGAACTGTAGGGTCTTGAAGAATTTATTACTTTAGAAGAATTCTAAAAACGAGCTAACCTGAACAATCCTAATGTTCTTCCAATAGTTGAGGAAATCCATCTAAATGTTTGCACATGTTGCCAAAGGTAAACCACATGGTTCAATGATAATATGTATGAACTGGCTGCATCCAGAAGAGAAAGGCCGCAACTTGGAGAAGATGAGGAGAGGGGAATAGGAAACACAATGATAACCAAACTTCATACTGAAGATAGTACCGTTCAAATGACACATCGCCTGGAAAGACATACAGAGATCACTTCTTTAAAAGAGGGGCATAAATATATACGAAAAATGTCGAAACTGATATAAATATATAAACAAAATATATACCCTAAATGCAGTACGACAGTGGAGAAATTTTCTGTGCAGGAATAGCTGCTTGCACATTTTTGAAGTTTTTCATGTGGATTTCCAAAGCTTCTTTCTAGTTTATTTTACAAACTTCTTTCTGATAATCTTTTTCTATCAGCTGCATGAAGTACTTAGTTCTTTTTCTTCAAGTATCTCTATAACGTCTATCTCTTTCATATCAACTACTTTGCAAAACTGGATCCAGTCTGATGATTTTAGGGCAAACCAATCTAGCGATCTGTATTGTACACAAATTACTTCCGTTACACTTTCATAAATTACTCAGTGGTACTTTTCACTTTAATCCACAACTTCTTGGATGTTCTTAAATTAAGGTGTTATAGCAGAGTACTAGAAATCGGAATTGATATGTTCAGTATTTTAGGCGGATGAAAGATGAAGGTGAGATAACAGTTGGGTCCATAGTCACACTTTCATCTTTTCTCAAGGATATTTTTCAAATATGATGTTTAACTAACCTTCCTCCCCTCCTTTCGAGGATGTTTCCAACCAAACAATCAATGCATATTTTATTGTTTATTTTTAAGAAGGAATCAAACCATTTAATATTTTTAGGTACATTTTATAAAATGCTCACGCAATAGATTTGATTTTTCCATCCATACACACAATACATAAACTAAAGCTAATATACACCTACTTTACTAAAAAAATCATTTATTGACAATATCTTTTGTTCGGCAGTCAAAAATACAATAACACTGCCACCTGGACTCATCAAAATCGATTACTGACGTGGAAGTATATGCGTCATAAACAAAACTAATTTATTATATATAGAGAAAGCTGTGATAAAAGTAAAAATTGGATGTCTATTGCTATCTTTGTCTGCCAACTGAGTAAAGGTTTGTCATCGATAGGCTGGCTCGAATCCCAATGTGGATGTTTTACAAAAAATTAAAAAAAAATATCCTGGTAGAAATAATTTGATTTTAATCGTCCTAGATTGTTTAATAGAAGCCGAAGGGGATATAAAGACATTTTTAGTTGCAGAGCATGGTTTCTTCGACTTATCTATCCCAAGGTTGTTGTTTTAATTCACAGAATTAAAACAACAACCTTGCATGGATATGGTTGACATTTAAAAATAAATAAATGATTATTAACAACATGATTATTATATCTATAAATGAAGAAAAAGGCTCACAGAAAAAGGCTCGCTGATGGGTGTACAAGTTAAATTTGAGTTTGAATAATTAACGTATATGTTTTGAATTAAAATTAATATTTTTCTTTCTGAATAAAAAAAAAAAAAACTTAATTTTATATTGTGCTGATGTACCAAAATTAGGTCTGTATTAGGTCTCTATATATACAGACCGAATTTTGGTACATGATAAAAATGCTTCATATATCTTTAAAAATAAGGTTTATTATTATTATTATTATTATTATTATTATTATCTAAATTGCGTGGGACTTTTAATACATCTTCTCAGTAAAGTAAAGAACGCTACAGCCATTAGTAGCTTTTTATTTCCGCCACCTTCAACTTATCCTGGTATCTATATAGTTTAAATTCTTACTTTTTACTCTCAACTGCATCCAACTGAGTAAGCAATTTCTCACTAGTTTCCTGAATATTATTTAACTGGATAACACCTTGTAGTGCACAAACAGTGGAGGGTGTTGTGTTCTTTGACATTATGCGACAAGCTGTATTGGATAATAGCGCGTCACATTATCCATATTATCCACGCTTTCCATTCAGCTCTGTGCCTGTAATTTTAGCAACATGAAGCACCTTGCCTCAATGACTATGATAAAACTAGTGGAGGGGGGGGGGGGAAGAGAAGAGAATTTTTTCAAGATCTTTTTCACATTAGTTTCAGTTAGTCTCACGGGCCTAAACTTACGATTTTTTAATGAAAATTCTTTTATTTTGGCAAAAGAGATAAACTGACCAGAGAACATACACAAACACACTTAACACTCACGTCTGAGGTCTCGCGGATTTGGTCATTTTGGTACTATTTAGCTAACAATAAAGAATTCCAGAAGACTCAGTGGTATTCTTTCTCTAACTTTCTCAAGATTATAAACCTCGGGGAGTTTTAGACGCTTACAAAGCACGCAACTTGTTCTTTCAAGTCATTAGCAACACTTAGATGACATCACCACTCTATCTCCACACCCAGTGAAATACGATGTGGTGCGCACGAAAACTTCATATCCCTTTTTCCATCTGCTTACTAAAGTTCGGCCAACTTTTTTCTCCCTCTTAGCTGAATCATAAATGAGCCTAAAAGCAAAAGTGTTGAATTACAGATACAATAATACAGAGAGCGTCATGTTTGCCTTTTGAACCGCACTCACAAAGTTTGCTGATTGAATGCAAGGTTATTCTTTTAATTTTTATGTTTTTAATTTCTGCTGGTCTTTCCTGTAAGCTCTCTCTCTCTCTCTCTCTCTCTCTCTTTGACACCTAGAGTATTTGTAATTTCAGTTTCATGTTATTTTATCTATCTTATCATTACACATACACACACACTACTTGGAAAGAAATCAACAGACACCATAGTGTGAGATACAAACAGCCATGGCGCCTACGTCAATAGCAGCAATCCTACAGGACATACTTTCCAAAAGTGTACGATAGCGATCAATGCGAAGTTTGGACCATTCTTTCTGCAGGCAGGTAATGAGGTCTTGGACTGACGTGTCCCTTGACCTCACCCGATGCCTCAGCTCATCCCACAGATGTTCAATACGGTTGAGAACAGGGCTCTGTAGAGACCAGTCAATTGTGGTGATGTTCATTTCCACAAAGGATGCAGTTACAGAAGCAGCCTTATGACACAGCACAGCGCATTGTCTTGCTGAAAGAGACGATGGTCAGTTCTGTAAAAAAAAAAAAAAAAAAAAACGCCACAAAGTAGGAAGCACTGCATTGTCCAGAAGGTTCAGATACCTCTCAGAGTTCAATGTTCGTAGCACCACAAACAGAAGTCCGAGGCCAGACCAAGAAAAACAGGCCCATACTACTACACCGCAGCCTCCGAATTTCATAATTGAGGTTACGCACTCTGGTAAGAGACGTTACCGGCCATCCACCAAGTCCGTTTATTCGTTGCTCCCTAATAGAGCTTTCCAAGCTTGTATATGTCCCACTGTACACGCGCTTTGCACCACTGAAGACGACGCTGCATGTTTGTTCAGGTAATGTGGGGGCTGACATATTGCAGTTCTACCATAGAAACCAATGTTGTGGGCCTCGGTTCTGGTTGTTTTTGTGCAGATTCGTGTTCCAGTCGATTCCCAAAACTCCGCATTCAACATGTCGTCCAACGAATTGCGGTTTTACATATTATCTTTCGTAGCACCCTACGGTCACAATCGGTGAGTGTAGTGGGTCGTCCAATGCGGGTAGCACTTGCAGTTGAGTCCCAGCGCGTTCATATCCGTATGGTATCACTGACTGTTGACCTGGGATGGCCCAATTTGTTAACAATTTTCCGAACAGATAGGCCTGCAACATGGCATCCTATCACAATGGATCTTTTAAACTCCGTTAATTTCTTTCTTATAGTCATTTCACCCGACACAGTTGCACTGCCTTGGGATCATCACATTCCTCCGATTTATACCGGCCACATACACGTGACTCGTTACATGGCACGATGTACCTTCCCCAAGTGTGTATATATATCAAGTTTGAACAAGATTTGAATCGGGTTTCAGCTGTTACAATGCCTGTGGGCAAGAACACTAAGGGACAATTCCACCGGTACTCTTTCTTTCTTTCTTTCCCAAAACTGTAATATTGTAATACAGCATTAGATCAAGTATAAAAATATGAGAATCATATTGAGCATTGTCACTTGCATAAAGATTATAAGAAATTAAGATACATAATTTTCCTCAACAAACTTAACATTCGCATCATTAGAATAATTATTTCGACCACAATTAGAATACAGCTTTCTGATATTGCTTAAGTCCTCTATAAATTCTGTCTAGTGGGACTAAAATCATAAGGAGGGTGAGATTTAGAGACGCTTTTACCACAGCAAGACGCAGTGTCATTCAATCTATTATGATAGAGCTCTGAATTTCTCAAGAGGCCTTTATATAAAGGTCTCTAGAAATTCAATTTAATCAGAATAAAAAGAAAGAGGAACTGAAAGGATACCTATCTCGCAAGATACCCCTACAGGATCATTTAAATGTTTCCGTGAACTCTGGGATACAGTTATTTCTTACATTGCTTAAGATCATCCCGACACTTCAATCGGAGTAAAATGAGGGCGGATTATTGTTACGGGAGTGGGACGCTTCCTCCTCATACATACATCTGTGCAGGTTAACATCGTTCAACTTTTTCCTGGAAAATTTCGGGCTACTGTGTTTTCTTGCGTTAATCTTCCCTGATTAAATTCCAGCATAACCGGACCAAAATCAAAATGATGGGCTGAGTTATAAAGGAGAAAGAAAGAGAGAGAAAACATAAAATGTTGGAGAGACTGCTATTACAAATCGCATCGTTCAACTGATTTCGAGCAGTTATCTGTCAGCTATTTTACCAACTTTAAAAAAAAAAAAAAAAGATATATCTCATATGTAAAAAACGTTAGCCTACTAGCAGCTATTTTAGCTGATGTTACGTTGACTATTAACGTTCAAAACTTAAATTCCCTCCAAACTTCGAGCAACGACATAACTATCACTAATTATATAAAAAAAAAGAGCCGCCGTAGCTCAGCCGGTATAGACGAAGCCCTTTGATCGGGTAACACCTGGGTTCGATTCCCGTCCATGAGTGAGGAACCTTCATCTGGCCTTTTTCGATACGGAAGTGGGTTTTTTTCACTCGGAAACTCATGATTTTCGTCTCCCAGAACAGGCAAACTGGCCCCGTGAACAGACACGGATTTATAGCCATGAATACTTATGACCCAGCCATCATCAGCTACATGCCGGTCCCAAGCCGGGATAAAAAAAGGGGGGGGGGATTGGGGAAAGCAATGGTGAAGTACTCTGTAAAAAATCTCATCAGAAACACTCTATGGCAAGAACACTTGCCTACGAAGTTACCAAAAAGTCGGACAAGAGTGAAGGATTAAATCATCATCATATAAAAATATATATATCTGCAAAGTGACTGCTTTTAAATGGTTACCGACTTTCTGCTTCCTAGTAATTAACTGACTTTTTGGCACATATGCAATATTTTTATGAGATAACAATGATACAGATAATCACATTACATTATCTACAAAAAAGGATATGGTATAAAAATATTCACAAATATTTAATAATATAATGCTTTTCTTTCTGAAACCCATCTCTTACCGCATTGTGAAATCCTTATACATATTTCAATTTAGAGGCCAACCAAACGAACGAACGAACGTGAAGCAAGGTGGAAGTATAACAGCTGAAGCCAAAGGTTTGCAGTATACTCAAATTATCACGCTGATAAGAAGAAGGCATCTACTTGGCTTGGTCACCCCTTTGTTTCCGTGTACAGAAATGTGTATTTGTGGTGTGTAGTGGTGGGGGGGGGGGGATAGTATAATCGCCATGTCCTACTCACTTATTCTCTCCTTAGCGATCCTGTTCTACCACTCCCGATAAACCGGCAAGAGCACATGCACTTAGCAGACATAATATACAAGCACTTTGTTGTCTTCGAATAATTCAAACCAATACCTAGTATCAGTCGCGGTCATTGCTTATGATCTTTTATTAGATTACTCAAATTGAAATAAAGACATTTTTCTTTAAACATATGTATTGTATATTTTTTTTTAATCCCACCACTACATTTCTATAAAACTGAGATATTATGCATCGCCTTTCCATGCCGTTATTTCTAAAACGTGGGTGAGACGGGTTAGGTAAAACCAGTGTGTATGTGCGTGCGTTGTTTACTAAACACCTCAAGGAATTCTTCGACTTCATTCTTGTTATGTCTACTGGATTTTAAACTGTCCACAAGAGGGGGGAAAAGGAGAAAGAGAAGGTTTGTTTGTCTTGAGAGAGCTGCATGCAACCGAATTACCGAGGAGGTCAATGAACTGCAAGTACGAACAGGCCTGCTTGACCACTCAGTAGTGTAAACATGTCGTTTCAAAACAGTAGCACACAACTCATTAGTGAAGAGAATTATACCCCATCCAAATACTGGAATTGGAAAATAGTACTGTTTTTTTTGCATCCCACGTTAGCAATGTTTATGAGCGTTAGATACAATGTCATGGCAACGGGGTCTTCAAACCCCCAGAGACTATAGAACTGCACGTGAAAGAAATGTCCCCATTCAAAGCACGTATGTGTCAGAATTACCAAACAAGTAGCACCTGTGCGTTTGAGCGATTTGTAAATAGTATGCGGCCGCACATGATTTCGAATTATTTAGAGTGCGTCGTAGGAGCCAATGTTAGTTCCTAAAAATGTAAACTAAATACCACGTACGCAGTATTAATTTGATCTCCAATTAAAAGAAGAGACTGCTTATTTATAGTGAATATTCAATCTACAATATCTTCGACTTTAATTAATAGATTTTATTGTTAGATGTGCGTACTCAGTTAAGGATTCAAACTTTTATTCGCAGTCTGTGTTGAAAGCAGAGTTAGTATTTTTAAACTGTATTTTTATTGATCTAAAGATTTTTTTTAATCAATTTCGACATTTATTAATAATCTTTTATTAACAGAAACGATTCATTGTTATATTATTTTATATTTATCCTTGATTAACGCATACATTTTACTAAAATAGCCTACGATTCTATTATTACTTCTTTTTTTAGCAACAAAGCATTTTTCTTCACTTTGTAAGCAACCATTTGGTTACTATAGAAATGTAGATAACCTTGGCTGGATGCCAGTTAACTAGCCTGCACCCATATTATTGTTGCCTACAACGAATCTAGAAGATATTTTCTTTCTATTTTGTGACCCAATTTTATGCGTTTAACTGAAAAAAAAAAACATTATAAACAATAACTATATTCAATCTGTGACATTTTGCTACCACGTCTACAATGATCTCTGAACCAGAACATTTAGTGTTATTAAGTGTTTGCTCTGATAATTTAGCACCTAACTACAATGTATACTATTGGTAAATATTAGTATTACATTGAATTTTTTTTTAAATTTATCATATTTGAGTACTACTTATTATGACACACGACACTGAAATACTTGCAAAAAAGATTTTTATAAAACTTTGTAATATTAGAAAACTAACTATAAGAGGAAGGGCAGGGTAAGAATCAAATTTCTGGGAAAACAGGAAGTTAGGAATTGCTTCCACGTATAAAAGGGCACATCATAGCAAACAGAATATTAGGTGAAGTGCTTAATGTAGCAGGGCGGCATTCATTTCCTGCTATTTATGCACACTAACGGATTTCATTATCTCTATTCCTCGAATGGAAAATATACACGTACCGGCCACAGAATTAGAAACCTTTATGCAGATATACGTAAATATCACTTACGCAGCGTGTATGCAAAATACTTGAGTATTTTGTGCGTCACCACGTGTTCTAGGAAACTATTTAAGAATGTCGTTGATCAGTAATCGTCAACAGTGTTGATCCAAATGGGAAAAACCAATGATCTTTCGGAGTTCGACACTGACGTCTGGCTGCAGTCATGATTTTGAAAACAGCAGAGCTGACTAACTCCTCAAAAGGTAAGATACTCCGGATGTTTACTCAGTGGTAAAATACCCAGCATTGCTTGACTAAGAGGCGTAAGTGTGGTCCTAAGATAGTATGTCAGGAACGAGATCACCATCGTCTCAGGCGTAAGTGTGGTCCTAAGATAGTATGTCAGGAACGAGATCACCATCGTCTCAGAAGGCTTGCTGTGACGATGCTGCAAACAGAAGCTCCTGTGTGCAGCAACTGACCGAAGCATTTAATGAAGGCTGCTCCAGACCCATATCTCACGGAACTATATGGAAACCCCTGATTTTTGCGAAGAACCGGAAAGTTCGTCTACAGAAGTCAGGAACACCGTGACTGGACATCGGAAGACTGGAAAAAAGTCATGTGGTCCGACAAATCACGGTACACCTTGTTCTGCACCAACGGTAGGCAGAAAGTTTGACGGAGCCCCATGAAGCAATAAACCCAGCTTGCGTTGTAGACGTAACTCAAAGTTCTGGAGGTGGTGTTATAGTGCGGGGCATGGTCTGTTGGTAAGGAACAGGTTCTCTGATACTGCTGGAAGGTCGAGTGTCCCGCAAGAAATATCTGAACATTGTTGCCGATCAAGCCCATCCTGCAATGTTGACTTTTTACCCAGCAGATGACGGTTATTTCGTGGACGACAATGCTACTGTTCATCGCGCAAGAATTGTTCCGCAGTGGTTCAGCGCAGTGGCGCACCCAGGTAGGGGGACAAGCCCCCCCCCCAAAAAAAATAAAAAGTTAAAAAACACTAGAAAATTTTCCAAAATACTTTTCCTAATTAAAATTCATTTTTTATTTATGTTGTGTCATGTCTTCTATTTCAAAAATGCTTATGAATTAGGGCTCACATAAGTTGAGAGAACCCTATTTCCCACTAGAAAATTTTCCAAAATACTTTTCCTAATTAAAATTCATTTTTTATTTATGTTGTGTCATGTCTTCTATTTCAAAAATGCTTATGAATTAGGGCTCACATAAGTTGAGAGAACCCTATAGCATGTTTCTCAACCAATGGTCCGCGACGATGGAACAGGTGGTCCATAGGCTTAAAATAACCAAATAAATCTATATATTTTAATTATCCAAACAAAACAAATTAAAATTGAATAAGTAGGTAAAAATTATTAAAATAAAATTAATACTTAAAAACAAAAAATAGCGGCAACATGTTCATTCCATGAACATGCTGCCGCTATTTTAATTTGCAGCGGCAGAATGACGAGTAATAAAAGAGGGATGGAGTGAAAAACAATATAGTTTTATTGCTTCCATCTTCCCTAGCAGTTTTGTCAGATTTGAAGTGAACATATGTTATCCCCATTTCAACCAATTGTTGTTATTGTTGAAGGTTTTATGCCAATGCCATATCACCGGATAAGGTCTTGAAGGAATGATCCAGGAAATTGGCAGTAGTGGGTGGCTAATTTAATAAGAGTCATACAACAGCACAGGTTCCATATATCTTCAGAAGTGCTAAAGATATATGGAACTTTATTTTAATTTCTATATTAATTTCTATTAATATAGCACTTCTGAAGTATTTATATATTTCAGAAGTATTTATATCTTTTTCGAAAATCTGAAACTGCCATAACAGCATTCACAATGTATATATATATATACTCACACAATCTAATTAATAACAATAGTTTTTAGTTAGATACTGTGTTTGCCGGTGCAACATATGGTTTTGCTTGAGTCTATATATACAGCATAGTTTCTGTATGAGGGGACATGTGATTTATTAATTAGTGTCGTTTTTATCCCAGTTGTCTCTAATTGCACTATTTGTTGAGAAATATATTACGCAGACTGCTTATACCTTATTCACTGACATAATAAGAGTACTGCACTTGTTTTTCTTGCCTTTGCAATATAGTGGCTATTGGGGGGGGGGGCGTGTTGTTTATCGCGGGAGCAAGTTACTATCGCCCTGCTCTGAACGTGTTTCAGCTTTTTTTTCATTTGCGAGGTATATGCGAAACGTTTTAATTTCTTTTTCCGAAAAGTAAAATCAGGGGTGAGAGTTATATGCGAATAAGTACGGTATTTCTATTATGGATAAGTACATTGGTACCTTCTTTAAACGGAAAAATATCTCGGATGACAGTGATAACACAAAACGAGTTTGTAATGACGGTTTGTGTGTAGTTTCTGAAGAGAAAGAAGTCTGTAACGAATCCACAGAAACACAGAATTCCCATCAGTTGCAATGCGATAATATTAATACGCTTAACGAAAGGAAAGATTTGCTGACTTGCTGGACACTCGACTAGTGGATCGCATTCAAAGATAAATACAATTGTTTAGTTTATAGGAACATTTTTCTGTTTTGTGACTTTTCTCCCTTTACGGTAATTATGCCTACATTATTGTGTTATAATTCTACAATTGTTTACAGCTTTGAATGTGTATATAAAGTCAATATCAACAGTAGCCTGATTACGAACGCTTGATGAAGGGGACGGGGAGGTTTAGAGGTTCCCTGTATAGCATTCAAAAGGTAAATACAATTGGTTATTTTGTATAGGACCCCGAAACTTATTAGTTTAGAATTTAACCACTAGGAGAGGGTTTGTGTTCACCTCAAAACTCTGAAACAGAATTTGGAAACATTTTCCGAATAACTTTTTATAAGAAATTTCTGTGATTTCACGATTCATTTCAGGCTTGCAGTCACGAGAACGACCTTTCGTTATCGAAAAAAGAGCAGCTAATTGGGCTTTCAAGTGACAGTGGGCTTAAAATGCAATTCCGTGATCGTGGTCTGACTCGATTCTGGATCTCGCCTTCAGTGAGAAGTGAATTTCCCGAATTATTTGAATAAGTCGAAAATCGTCATGCAGTTTTCTACAACCTATCTTTGCGAGAAACGATTTTCATCGCTCCTTCAAATAAAAACAAAATACAGAATTCGTCTTAGTGTATGTGTGCCGATCTTCGACTGAAGTTGACCAATGTTGAGCCAGATATCCAGCAACTCTGAAAGGTCGAGAAGCTCATCCATCTCATTAAAAGTAAATAGTAACATAATTATATCGTTTTATTTATTTGTTTAATAAAAATTAAAGCTTTGTTTTAATTTTTATCCACAAAATTTAATTTTTTATCTATATATCTGGCCTGGTTGGCCGACTCTCCAGCCAAAAGGCTGCGAGTTCGGGATATTTGTGATTGTCTGTGAAAATACTAGTGGTAGTGGTCGGCGGTAGACAGCGTTAGTGTAGATGATGATGATGATGACTAGTTGTGGTTGGTGAAGACGGAGAGTTGTAGAGTAGGTGCCGTTCCTAGATATGTCTTTGGACTACCTGGAGGTGTTATGTAATAATAATATCGACAAGCTTTATATGTTCATTGTGCATCACATAGTTTGAATTTGGCACTTGGAAATGAAAGTGACAAATGAAATATCTGTGACAAATAAGAAATTGCATTGGCATAATTGAAAAGGTACACAATTTCTTCAATACCCCTAAAAGACAGAACGTCCTTGTTGTTTATAATATTATAATATTAATATATTTTAAGATTTATAATATCTTTATTTAGCTTGCAAAAAATATTTGCGTGCACCTTACCATTGTCTAAAATAATGCAAAAATCTGACCTCTTAAGTGACCTCTTAATTGCCCTAAATTTTGTTGATGATGTTGTGGCTCAATTAAATACCGTTCATGAAACACCAGATTCTTCATTTAAAGATATTTACGATGAAGCACGTATAAAAGTCAATAATTTTAATATTGACATTAAAAAGCCAAGGACTTCATCAAAACAAACATTAAGTCTAATGTTCCCGCTGATTCTGTAGAAGAGTATTTCAGGAGAACTATTTCATTCCATTTATTGACCAAATATTGACTCAACTTCATGAACGTGTCATTCGGCACCGCAACATTTTGAAATATATTTTTTTCTCTTCTAGCAAATGGAAAAGATGCTCCAACAGCAAGTGCAATGGAAGATTTTCGTCGATTGTGTGAATTTTATGCCGGTGATTTGCCTTATACAAATCCAGTAATTTTGAACGCCGAATTCAAGTTGTGGTATAAGAAAGTTGAAAAACCGTTTGCAATAGCCCCATGCAAAAATTCCGTTGATGCAGTTTCAAAGTGTGACAAAATGATATATCCTAACATCTATAACTTATTAAAAATATTTGCAACGCTTCCGGTAACAACATGCGTCAGTGAAAGGTCATTTTCTAACTTACGCCTTTTAAAAACCTATTTAAGATCTACCATGACACAATCACGATTGAACGGACTTGCTTTGCTATATATATATATATACACACACACACACACACACACAGATTAATGTAACCACGACTGAAATAATTTAAGAGCTCTGTAAAAAGAAAAGAAAACTGGATTTTATTCTTTAAATAAATTTTTATAATCACCTAATGAATTTTATTGAATGAATGAAATTTAACGAATTTTAGTTGAACGGATAAAAATATTTTAATGCAAATTCATTGTATTAAAAATATTTTTATCCGTTCAACTCAGCCCCCCCCCCCCCAAGATTAAATCCTGGGTGTTCCACTGGTTCAGCAAACATGATAGTGACTTCCACCATCTTCCTTGGCCGCTACAAAGTCCGAATCTGATCCTCATTAAGAATGTATGGGACATGTTAGAAAAACAGAAACATAAAAAACAGAAGTTCTCTTCTGTCAAATCTGAGCTAGCTAAATGACTGTCTGGTGAACGCCTGGTATATTGTAGACGCAGATGAATCCAGCACTTTGAGTATCTATGCCAAACCGCACACGTGAGGTAATTCCGGCTAAAGGAGGTCCAACACGGTATTAAATACAAGTTTGTAATTCAGTGGCCGGTATGTGTATGGTCAAGAACATATAAAGGACCTCAGTTTAATCTGAAACTAAATATTCATCTTTAAATTTTCATGTGATGGGGGTGGAGAAAAGCAGAGAAAACTATTACTGCACTTGGATAAGGTCTTGAAACAGTAATTTCACAAGGTCAATACTTGTACATTTCAGAAAATGTGATGATTTTCGTGTCAGAAAGTTTAGAAGTATTGCTTTGCACGAATAGCTTGGAATTATATATGTTCGTCTTAACAAAAGCCAAATAGTATAAGCTATTGTAAGTTTATAGCATCCAGGTGGATAGACTTTTCTTCGGTCCCTTTCTTGTTACAGGAGCCCATGAATATGTTTGGTGAAAATTCGATAGCCGCCCCCCCCCGTTTAACAACAAGCATCAATAATTGTAATAATGATCGCTTTTTTTTTTATGTAGCTCCCACCCACGAAAGGTTTCCTGCAAACCTATCGTACATTCGTACCGAGTGGGCTAATAATTTTTTTTTCTATTTTTAATATTTTTTTTAGTATTTTTATTTATTTATTACATAGACCGGAAACTCTACTTAGCAATCAAACATGGAATTTTTTCAAGCCACTTCAGGCTTTCCTTTGCTATTATTGCTCGAAAAGAGAAAATAATAACACATGATAAAACAGCATTTCGTTATGCTCAGGGTTGCTTCATGATGAATTCGCTTAATGACGATGATCTAAAAATTACCACTCACAAACTAATACATGTGCACAGCAAGCGACGAGGGACATTCTGACAGAACAACAACGATAAAATTTAATAGACACATTTCCTAAACGCAGCAAAATCTCCTCATAACGTATGGATGCTTCATAAAAATATATTTGAAAGTCAGTATAATTTATTTCAATTAACTTTTTTTTTTTTCATTATCATGAATAAATTTATGAGGTGCCAACAATTTTTACTTATTTTCAACCAAAACGATTTTGAATATCGTCAAAATGATTTTGGATAAAAAATAAAGGCTCTTTAAAATTGACATATAAATATTCAAAACTAAAATTGTGATCCAAATATAATTCGCTAATCTTATATATATTTGGATCATAATAACTGATCATTTATTATTAAAAATAATTTTAAGTCAAAATAAAATCCTTAATTATTTTTTTTTATATTTGAAATGAATACAAACAAAACGAAAATGTTTTCATTGAGTGAAATAAATAAATAAATAAATAAATAATATTTAAAGTTTCAAAATCGGCGATTAAAAAAAAAGAGTACTATGATTTCTGTCCTCAGACTGAAGTTAACACTACTCTCTAATCCAAAATAAAACAATAGTTTGACATGTGACTCCCTTTGTGTGTGTGTGTGTGTGTGTCGAACCAGTTGTGGTAATTCAAAAGCAGTACGTTCGCATGAATTATGTTTTTAAGAAAGAAATGGACGAAATTTCAGGATGCTGAAGCTCCATGTCTTAAAAAATGTCATTTTTCTTGTCTCTAGACTATAAAAATTTAGAAATCAGAGTTCCTGGTTTTAATTATTTGCAGCACCAGTTTCGATTTGTACTAGCGGCACTCTGTTAGCAGGATTGTGTTGTTAAATTAATAAATAGGGAAATGGTCATAAAGTAAATGGAGATAAATGAGGCACGGGAACGCTCAACAGCGACAGTGAAATAACAGATAGATCAGAGAGGATTTTTCTGGATTGAAACAAAAATCCCTCCGAACATGTTTCTAAATTCTTCTTTGATAAGAAGAATTTAGATAGTTTCAAATCGGGATTTAAAAAAGATTTGCTGCAAAGCTGGGAATATTGATGATTAAGAAAAGGAAGTGGTCAGTCAAATTGGTTTAGCTAGTGTAAAAAGGGTTATCATAATGAGAAATATTAACTATCGAAATAGAAACTGAAAGGTGGAAATAGCATAGAGTAGGAAAGAATAACAGTTTCTTAAGAAATCATCATCTCATATACAGTGAAATGGAGGAAATACGCGAATTAAGGTCAGGATGCGACCTCACTTTTGTCACCGGTTGGTGACAAAGTGATCATGTAACTCTAACTTGAGGGGTAAGCAGGAACACAGACGTATTTGGAATAAGAGGATGTATGAGGAGCTATAAACAGGATGTTATGAAAGAATCAGAAAACAGCTTGCAAAGGAAAAGGAACTGGAACTAAAAGTAAGAACGGTGTAGGGGAAAATGCTTAAGAAATAATTGATAACAGCAATATCCTATCGGTACGTAAATCTAAATTCTAAATCTAAAAAGATAAATATAACTTTTCTGAAAAATTATCTTCTTCTCTTCTTCTGTAATTCTTAATTACAGAAGAGAAGAAAAGTACAAACATTAAACGAAAATAATTAAACAGTTACCTACAGCCTGTAAACTGAACGCTAGAAGAATATCTAATTTATAATAAAGGTGGAAAAGATCAGGACAAAAGATTTGGGTCTTCTTTCATACTCCGCCAGCTGGCAAGGAAAAGAATAACTATGGGCGAATCACTCTGTCAGGTGGAATTGGTGGATGATTGGGCAATGCAGCAATTATAGTAAATATTTGATAATTACTTTATTAAGGTACTGATGAAGATTCGGAAATTGTTTTGTTCTAAGGAAGCGGAGAAAAGAACAGAAAGTAAATGAACTGAAGGACAAGTAATATGTAGTATTAATGTGAATACGACAGTTGGGCCGAGCGATAAATATTATTTCATCAAATACTGTGAAAGAATTTCATAAGGAATTGGCAATACCTTATTTAATGAATGTTTTAAGTCTGTAGTGGAAAGAGGCCAGTGCATAAGGGTGAAAGTGAAATATCATAGCTGCATTAAATTACAGACAATTTTATTTAGTAAATTTTGGTTTTGTAAACACTAGTCGGGAATAGGAATGGTGGCATAAATATGCTCAATGACTGGCTTAACAAAAATTCCACACACACCTAAACTCTGATAAGACAAAATTAATTATATTCAGAAATCCACTGACTCGACCAATTGATAACAAAAAATATAACCGTCCAATATCCACTGTTTTGTATGTTGGAGAGTATTTGTTGGTAATGGTTTACAGAACAGTAAATAGATACTGATAACATTATTCAGATAAGCTCTGCAAAGCTTCGAGGAAGAAGCCACCAAGGAAACAAGTAAATATTATAATCGATTTAATAAAAAATGAATCATTGCAAATTTAAATGAATAAATGAAATGAAATTATTATTGTGATTATTATTCTAAAACCTTTTATACTTCTTAAACCAATAAATAATAACCAACTGGTGTCATCCTCATAAAGCTTACAAATAAGCTTCGAGGATGAAAGCTGAGAAATTACCTCTCATCCAAGACAAAAAAAAAAGTATGTATCATATGTAACCAAATTCATGTTAAATACGTATCACATGAAAACCAATGTATGTGATGTATGTATTATATCTAAACATAATGTACGTAATGTAAGTATCATATGTAAACAAATGTAATTAATGTTGTATCATACGTAATCAAATATATGTAATAACTGTAACAAATGTATGTAATGTAATAAATAAATAAAAAATGTAAAAAAAAATTATTACTATTATCATTATTTGTTGTTAATTTTGAAATATAAATGTAATAGATAAAATGTAGAAAAAAACTAGTATATATATTTATACAAATTTAATCCATAACCAATATTGTCAAAATGAAAGAGATTACTCTTAGCATATTATATTAATCGTAAATATGTATGTGAAAAAATGTAAAATACAGTGTTATTATTAATAAAAAATATTATTAATATTATTTTCAATTTAAAAATTGCACTGTGAAAAAGTGAAATGAATCCATTCAGCATTCCTTGCTGATACCAAAAAAAAAAAAAAAGAAACTATGAATATAATTTGAGAATTAATTGAACTGCAGATGAAAAATAGAAATGTAAATGACAAAATGCTGAAAAAAAAGTATGTATATTCATATAAAAAAAATCATTTCACAACCAATATCGTTAATATGAAAAATATCTCTCTCTCTTAACACATGGAATGAACAATTGTAAATATGTATGGAAAAATGGAAAATACAAAGTTAGTTATTATTATTTATGTATTTAAATAAGATATTCACCTAACATTAAATACTGAATATTTGTAGTGATACAATTGAAGTGTAATAGTAATACTTCAATTGTATATTTGTAAATATTTTGTATATATATGAAGAGGATAATAAACTTTGTCAAAAAAATATATTATTATTTTATTCACATAATTGATACCCAGTCAAAACAAGATATCATATAAATAAAAATTTCACTGGTGATTCAAAACAATTCAGATCTACCCAAAAATCTAAGAATAGTCCATCAGGTAGCGTCGTAAAATATAGACTGTTCCAAGTAATGCTGTTTTTTTTGTTTTTTTTTAATCATATGGGGTCACTTCGTTGATGTTTAATTGCTAGAAGTAGTTGAATCGGTGCACTTGGTGCAACTTCAATGAAGTTGCATCAAGTGCACCGATAACTATTGGTATGACTTTGGTGTGTTTAAGTCACAGTCGGCCAACTTCGATCTCGATATTTAGTAATTTTTTCCAGTTCTTTGTTATTAATGTTGTTATCACTGGGTACTGCGATAGCAATAATCCAAACTTGTCGATGATCGATAATTGTGATGTCAAGTCTGTTGTGTTCCAAATGCCGATCAGTTTGTATTCTAAAGTCACAGAGAATTTTTGCTGTTTCGTTTTCCAATACAGTCTCTATTTTATGCTACCACCAGTTATCAGAAGTAGGAAAGCCATATTTTTTGCATACATCCCAATGAATTATTTTGGCCACTTGATCATGGCGGTATTTACAGTCAGTTTGAGCTATTTTGCTGCAGGCGCTAATTAGATGTTCTACAGTCTCATCTTTCTGATCGCATAATTTGCATTTGCTGTTATTATTGATGTTCAAAATTTTTGCTTTGATTGCATTAGTCTGTAATGCCTGTTCTTGAGCTGCTAGAATAAATCCTTCTGTTTCTTTTTTAATGTATCCGTGTTGTAGCCATTGCCATGTCTTGTTCAAGTCAATTTTTTCCCTCAGTATCTCGAAGAAATTGGCCATGCAAAGGTTTATTTTTCCAGCGCACATATCGGTTATTTTGTTGCTCCTTTTTGTGATCGGATTTGTTTCCTGTTGCTTTTAGAAAACACTCTTGTATAATTGCTTGAAGCATTGGCTCAAAGCTATTGTCGATGTAATTTCTTAAACCAATTTCTTCTTCTTCCACAGTCTGTCTCACTTGCAGCAGACCCCGTCCACCTATTCTCCTCGGTAGGTACAACCGGTCAACACCACTTCGTGGATGTAATGCATGATGCATAGTCATCAGTTTTCTAGTTTTGCGTTCCTGTTTGTCCAGGTATTCTTTTGTCAATCTATTATGCCAGCTATGTATCGGATCACTGATATAACCCAAGAATTCATTGCTCTAATTGTGTTTAATCCGTTTCATTTTGTTTTCATAATATTTCTAACTCTTTTGATGTATTCTGATGCTGTCTGTTGTTTAACTTTCGAGTGGAGAATATCATTGGCTTCTAATATTCCTAGGTATTTATAGCGTTCGTCAGCTGAAATTGCTTTTATATATTTCTCTTGGTCAAAATTAAAACTGCTAGTGTCATTAATTTTTCCTCGTTTAATAGATAACATTGCGCATTTATCTAAACCAAATTCCATTTTGATGTCCTAACTGAAAATGCGAACTGTATTCAATAAAGAATCTATTTGCTGGGCCGATTTTCCATATAACTTCAAGTCATCCATATACAACAGATGGGAAATTTTAATATTATATTTAGGAATTTCATATCCAAGTTTTGTTTTCTTCAGAATCACAGACAAAGGTATCAAAGAAATGTCGAAGAGCAATGGTGACAAGTAATCACCGTCGAAAATTCCACGTTTAATGCTGATATCTCCGAATCGTTCGTTATTCACTATTAATGTTGTTCTCCATGATTTCATAGCAGCAGCAGCCAGAAACGAACATATGTTTTTGGTAATTATTCCAAATATTTTTAGTGATTTTAGGATCCAGGAGTGGGGGGGGGGGGGAATCGAATGCTTTCTTGTAGTCTATCTATGCCATGCTTAAGTTAGTTTTTCGTCATTTTGAGTTTCTGAGAATCATTTTATTAATAAGGATCTGATCTTTTGTTCCTCTAGATTTTTGAAAATTGCCTTTTTGTTCAATCGGATAAATCTGATTATCTGATAAGTACTGGTATATGGAATTTTCTATGATTGTAGTGAACAGCTTAAGCATTGGTAGGCATGTTATTGGACGATAGTTACTTGGGTCTGCACCGTTATCCTTATCTTTCATGAAGAGAAAAGTGCGCGCAGATAATTATTTGTTGCTCAATGGAAGACGCGCACTTTTGCGCGTCTTCCACTGAGCCTGACTGCAACAAATAATTAAATTGTTCTGCCATTCGATCATGTAGACTGGTTAGATGTTTTAACCAAAATCCATGTAGTTCGTCTTTACCAGATGCACTCCAGTGTTTAATTTTCTAGCTTGTACACTGACCATTTCTTTAGTGATAATGACATTTTGCATTTGTTTTTGTTTCATTTCTGATTCTATTTCCTTAATCCATGAGGCATCTTTATTGTGTTCAATAGGATTATCCCAGATTGACTTCTAAAATTTCAGTGTTTCTTCTTTTCCTGGTGAATGATGGTTTGCATTTTTATTTCTCTGGAGAGACTGAAAGAAATGACGTTGATTCTGTTGAAATTGCATATTTTGTACATATTGGTTTATTCTTGCTTCATATCTTTTAATTTTCTGTGCAGTCGCTGTCATTCTTTGTTTTAGCTACTCGGTAACTTCAGCAATTGTTTTGTTGGCCAAATTATATGTGTTAATCAGTGTCTTTGATAATAATATCTTTAATATTATTATTTTTCAGCTGGCCTTCTTTAAAACTCTTTAAGTTGCTTAGATCAGCTCGAAGTTTGTTGACCTTTCGTTCTAACTGGATTTTCCATGGTATAGATTGTTTCATCCTCGGCTTTTGCTCTTTCGGTTTGCAACCAAGCTTCACTGAAATGATATAGGCTGTGCTGTATAGGAGCTGATTTGTTTCCTTTATGCTGTTGGTTGTGATGGTTTCAATTACAGCATTTGCGTCTAAGAGGAGCTGTTTTAGCTTAGATTGTTGTAAAGCTTTTAATGGTGATAGTTTTATACGGTCATTTATGGAGTTCCTATGTTCCAATATCCCTGACTTCATTTTACACTGCACTTCTGTCAAAACATTCTGAGGTATGTCGTCAGCTTGATGTTTACTGAGTTGAATTCCAAAGTTTGATAAAGCTACCTCCTGATGATTTGCTGTTACTGGAGTTGTTGGTTTATTACGTAACTCTTGCAGCTCAAGTTCAGTAAATATTTTTTTAGGGAAAATGAAATTCTTTTGGTCCACGAGTCTTTGTTCTGTTATTGCAGATTCTGAGAATTTTTGTTTCCAAATTAAATGCATACGCTTTCTGAACCCTCGTTTTTCTGGTGTTAATCTGTAAAAACATTTCATAATTTCTCTGTTTTCTTCTACAGTCCATTTTTTACGTTTGGTTTCTTCCAGTCGCTTTTCAGCTTCTTGCCCTGATTGTCCATCAAGAAGAGCTGGGTCCTGTAGCCCACTTGTCGCCTGATGCCCAGGATCCCCAACAGCTGACGCAGTCCTTGATGACCCGGGCGTCCACTGATCTGGTATGGATCTTTTTTTTTTTTTTTTCCTTTTCACCATTACGATGGAGGGATGGAACATTGTTAGTCTGGCTCCTCAGTTGAGACCTGTCTGACAAGGGTGGCCCTGCTGGCAGCTATGCTACTGACAGAATAAGGGTAGCTATTCTGGCGCCAGAATAGCTCTCAACAACACTGAAGCACGCAAGCCCCACCGCCACGACAAGGCCGTGTTCCTTCGGGGGGGGGGGAATTATTATTATTATTATTATTACAGTAACAAAAAAGACCGCGATAAAGCACATGGACTTATTGGGGAAGTGCATACAAATAGATATCAACTCTAGCCTTAAATATAACGCCTATCTTCCATTCATCACAACTATAACACATGCAGATAATTCATTCCGATGACTCACTTTAATGTGTCGCCACCACAGAAAAGCGCTTGTAATCTTTCCCTCTCTCCTCAGCGACTCCTATATTCTACATATGTTCCCTTTTCCGATTGTTACAAGCCCTCACAATCTTATATATGTTAATCAAATCACCCCTTAAATTACACCTGAAACTCAATCCCTTTTAGCCCCTGTTCAGAAGTGATATTTCACGTTCATAAGTGACATTCTTTCGTAATCTTTCTATTTTTCCAACTGTTTCTTCATCACATTGAAAAAGAGACCAAATCTGTGCAACTATAATCTAAATGAAGACGAATTATTGTTATATATAGAGAGAGAGTGGTAGTTTTTTTTTCCTTTTAACTAATCAGCGTTCTTATCAGTATAGCCATATATATATATATATATATATATATATATATATATATATATATATATAATCGGGGAGTATTCCAGTTCAAAGACAATTTGTACAGATATAATTAGTCTGCTCTTTTAAATCATAGAACATACATTTTTCATATTAGTTTATTGCAATAATTGGTTAGCCTGCACTGCTTGTAGATGGATGGTCGCGTCTGTCTAGACGTCTTGATGTGATGTTTACTTTACTCATCGTCTAGCTCTCTTGCAGAGTTACCTAATCTGTGGGCACCGGTAACTTCGCAAAGAAAAGCAGTAAATTATTACACGTGTCCATAAACACTAAAGCAGATACAAGAGGTATAAATGTAGGGATTAGCAGTAGTTTACTCGACACAACTGTGTGTTTAGCTGTCGTTTGCCATATTAAAATGTTTATGTGATTTGAGCAGAAAATCTTGCAAACATCTTGTAGATGATTAGCACCTCTATCTATGATTAACCTTGAATAGTTTTCAAAGAAGTGGTCAGCATGATGTGTTAACAAGCGTAGAATGAGTATACTTAAATGTTATCTTTGGTGTATGCTTCTTGAATGGTTAAGAAGTATCAAAATAAAAAATAAAATAAAATAAAACAAATGTAGTTCCTTCTCAGGTAGAGAGGGATGACATTTTTTTATTATTATTTTCTGTTCATAAACCTTCACTGATGAATTAACCAAGTGCATCAAATCAATGAAAAATAATAAAGATATGAGTCACATGTAACATAGAGTTTCCGGGGTAAAAATACAGACTTTGTGCCTCTCTCGAGCGCGTTTTCCCCCCCCCCCCTTCCCACAGTGACAAGTACTGTACTGTACGTATTGGTTTTACAATGACTGCTATAGGAAACTAATCTTTGGAACAATATCTGGGTTATAGGTAGGTGTAAACGTTGTCGCGTAAATCAGCTTACGGCGATTAAGCACACACACACACACACACACACACACACACACACACACACACACTGCCTTCCAGTATTTATGCGAGATATCACCTGTGATAAAGATTATCATACTACATAAAGGCTAACATTTACTTCTGACGATACCTTGTTTATTATTTCATGTGTGTGTGTGTGTGGGTGGGTGGGTGCACGAGTTGGCGTGCAAGTGAACAGTTATGTCTTTGAAATAGATACAATTTCTGTCGTGGGGATGCGTCAATGTTTTCACGCGCTCAATGCTTCATGCATTGTCCACAATGGAAAACGGAACACAAAACCAATATCAACTGTCATCTTCACTTTTCAGGAAGTGTCAGCTGACAATAAGGGAGCTATGATGTTCGACACTTCATTCTACATAACCTAACGGTCGAACCTATTCCATTTTCCTCGAACAAATAAAGGTGACTCGCTTTGTCAAAAGGAACAAGGCAGCTTTTGGGCAAACATTGCGTGGCTGTGCAAAAATGTAGTAACTTTATATATATATATTGCCTAGGCTTATCAGTAAACCCTACCATACTAAAGGGAAAAGTCTAGGTAAAGTATATACCAGGCAGAAGTAGTTTTACAATAGAAATTTCGACTTTTCACCTATAAAATAGACAAACTGAATATGGTGCTATTTACATATACACAAGAAAACATTATACGAAAGCTAAATTTGCACTAAACTTAACATTCCCCTTCCTCTTGGTTTAAATTCTTTTCCTTTTCGGAATATTTGGGTAGATGAATAGTTTTTGAACTGATCACTTACCAGGAGAAGAGAAGGAGATTTTTCTCACGTGATATCACACCTTTAGAAGTGTGATACTTTGCTCGAATTTTTCTCTCTATTGATATATTAATAATTACTGGTTTATCTTAGGAGTTTAAAATGTAGTAGTGTGAATATTATCTGCAATCGTCTAAATTTAAAATTAGATAAAAATTAAAATTAAATTTAAAATTAGATAAAAATTAAAATTAAATTTAAAATTAGATAAAAATTAAAATTAAATTTAAAATTAGATTAAAATTTTAAATTCCTTTAGGTAAAAACAAAGTACTGTATTTACATATTTTTTTTCCTTTTCCGGTAACAGGGTGCAACATTGTTTAGCGTAGTGTAATGTAGTGTAGTGTAGTGCAGAGTAGCCTGAGTTCTGAGAGCAAACGAAGGTTTGTCAGGTAATAATAATAATAATAATAGTTTAAGGCTTGCCCAAATCGAGTGGCCTATTTGGAAGAGCGTTATCATACAGCTTTCTAATTAGCACACGTGAATTCGAGTCTTACCGTGGACACGAATGCTTTAGGAATGTCTTTTGGAGGTAGATAAACCTGGTATGAGGCCACCACCGCGTTGCTGAAATGAGACATGAAAGTGGTTTAAAAAAAACCTCCATGTTTGGTCTTTAGAGCAGGGATTTCCGGACTATCTAATCCTTACCCCATCCACTGCACTAATGCCTTTTATGAGTAGTATTTGCATTAAAAAATATCATTTGTGATAGAAGGATTTTTAGGCGTTTTTTTTTCTTTTTTTTCAGAATAAGCTGGCTAAATTTTATTGTTACTATTCACGCAAAGCAGACAAACCAGCGTGAAATTATATACAATTTATGACTTCAACTATCTATCAATCTATCTACTCTTCCATAATGCTAAACAAAAATGAACCAATCCTTTATGGAGGTCCCTGGATTCGAGGCTGAATACCAAGACTATGCTGCAGATATTTCAGCTGGCTTCTCACCTGTCTTCCCATCTGTCATTAAATCTTGGATTGATCAATGAACTTAAAGTTATTAGTGAAATGTAGAAGCCCGCTGTTAATTAAATGGGCATGTTCTTCTTGGAGCGAATCTAAATTTACACCCATTTTGCTTTAGCATCAAATGTCTTTGTACAGAATAAAAACTGTTGCGTTTATAACTGTTTACAACCGATTTGGACTTGCTGCTTACTACAGACGAAACATCTGTTTTAAAAGTGGAACACCGTGAATTGGCATACTACTAATAATAAAAACGGAAAAACTGACGTAAAAAATCTTGATATTTAATTGCAAAATTTTAGCCTATGTTCCACGGGCATCTTCAGTACAGAAATGGAACAGCAAATGATACAAATGAGAGAATTATACAAATACAAATAACAGCTTCCAAAAACTTGGCTTCCATTTTCGTTCAAGACGTTACTTCTCTTCTAACCAGTTACTTACTCTGCATAAATCTCAAATTCGCCCAACCTTGGAATAGTGCTCTCACGTTTCACCAACCTCCCTCCCTTCCTAAAATTTCTTCATATTTTTCAGAAAAGGGTCATTGTAGCTCTTCTACAGATACTTACAAGGCGCTGGCTGATCAGATATATAGCATCCTGATGTCCCCATATTTCCCAGATCTGCAGGAACTAGAGCAATAGCTACCCAACATCCCTTTCCAGTCAAACTGTAGTAATCACCGAACCCCGAACCTGCTACTTCCAATCGTCTTTCATTCTATCCACCTCAGAACAGCCTCCCGATGAAGCATTCCCAAAGAACTATAACCTTATTGTTTATAAAGCATATCAAACAGATTACTCTGCTTCTGAGCCCAGTCCACACACAGCATTTATTTCCCATAGACCCTACTGCCTCTCGTGTGTGAAATAATAATAATAATAATAATAATAACAGAGACATTCTAAAATGAGTCACTACAGCAACAGTAAGGTAACGAGAAGCTAACTGATGTATACGATTTTTCCTTTCGGAAACTTGGGTTTTTCATGTATTTTTGGAAAAATCCATGAAAAAAACAAGATGGAATCCCATCTTGCAAGCAATATTAGAGTAATTGGTGAGGTTTTTCAAAGAGAAACTCATCGTTATGCATATATGAGCAGAAAATTATATGAAAATATTTTTATTCGTGTGTGGTTATTCAACTTGAAGAACATTAGTACCGCAGATGGAGAATATGTTGAGAAGAAAGAGTAAACTTGTTACCGCTGGGTTTGAAGAGTTGTAGATTGTACTCTTTAGGAAATACATAAGAGGGGAGAATATCCCAAATACATTACAAGAAGGAATAAATGAAGAGGAAAAAACTTCTTTTGTGAGTTCGGAAGTGAATCGTGAAAGAGTGCTAAATAGCTGCTGCTGCACCTGTTTCAACAGATTTAAGAAGATATGGGAGAAGCGATATTTGCTAATGCCAATTCTGATGACCGGCAACAGTGGAAATATTTGCAAAAAAATTCAAATAGCAGAAACTGAAAGCTTATGAGAGACAGAGTGGAGTAAATTGGTGAAACACGGAATCTTAATCACCTAAAATGACCCTAAATCGCCTTAGGTGGCTGTTTGATGTGTTTGCATAGATGTTATACCGTATCTGAGTAGGGAGGGATTCGGTATCGAGTTATCGGGATGTTACTGTTAGGAGTAACACCCCAAATATGAAAAAGACGTTCAATGGTTGAACAGATCTGTGATTTGTATAGTTAATAGCTGTTCATAGGTTCACACACCTTAAGCAAAAGAGAAAACATAATTGATGCTGAGGAGGCAATTTTTATAATATATTTATGCCGAGAGAGAGATTTGAAGTTAAAATTATTCCAAAAATAGAAATCTCGTCCTTTGAATTCGAGTGTTCTCGAAGTAAGAATGGAAGAAAACGAGTTCTTTTTAAAAGAAATTAGACAGGATTGGATTTTGCTACCAACTTAGTTCTCCGAGTGGCTAGGGTATTCGCTCTCCAACTAACAGGATGAATGTGAATCCCATCGTTGGCATGGAGTTTTTGGGAACGTCTTTAGAAGATGAATTTCATCGCCGGTGTGATACCACTTCGCTTATTGGAAACCTGAAGTGGCTAAAAGTGCCATGAACACTTTCTTCTAGAAAAAAAATGGTTTTGCTTTCTATAAGAAATTGTCCGAATTATATAACCCTTACCACCTATAGCATTGTAGGCTAAAACCCTTCGTGAGTAGGTTTCATATTAAAAAATTACTGTGTTGGGAATCAACAAGGTTTTCAGAACCCTACTGAAAAAATGATTTTCGAGATCAGAATTTGTAGCTGCAGAAGTAGATATTCTACATCTTTTGGTGATTTGTGTAGTGTAAATGTTTGACAAATAAAAATAGGAGTGTTGTGTACAAAACTTTGGATCTGATTTTCATTCAGCGGAGAGAGTTGGTGATATAAACAAAAGGAAGAGAGTAGGTGAGTAGCATCCAGAAAAGAGCTACTTACACAGTGGTGGATCATATGATAAGAACATAATTAAAAAGCTTTTATGTCAAACGATCAAATGCCATAAAGATAACAAGCGCAATATCGTTTAATAGCTTAGAAGCTGTTGGGTATTATCAGCTTTTCCATTGTTTTAGAAAGAACGGAAATGAGAGAAACTGAACGGTAGCGATGATAAAGAATTTGTCGTCCTTGAGAATTTGTTGGATTTGAAATTGGTGTGTGATGTTCAAGTAGCAGCATGATAACAATGAAACAAGAGAAAATAAAAAGTCAACAGAAAACAGGAGTCAATATTTAGTATCCATTTTGGCCAGCATTTTTTAGACAAAGCAGACATTGATTGGTCAGTGTTTGGAAAGGGAGGATTGTCAATATAAGAAACGGAAGAAAAGAAAGAATGCGGGAAACTTTTTTTTCCCGTTAATGATGCAATAGAACTATCCGATGCAGTTTCCAGTTTTGACCTTTCAAAATTAGTTTGGATATGTAACTCTCTTTTTTAACAATTCTAAAAGCTGGACATATAAAACAAATATTAAATTATCTGAGTAACTCTTCATACCACTGACATACTACTGCCTTGAAATCTGTACGAAACCCTGGATTTCAAATAAACACACACAGAGTTATTTTTTTGTTTTCGATGTCAACTGTATTGTACAGTGCCATTTTATTTTGTAATTCTGCTTTGCATTATTGTACTATGCTGTGCATCATCTTGTATTGCACTATATCCTGAATAAATATATCTTAAATAGTGAATTTTATTTATTTATACCTATTTACGATTTCACTGTTTTTGTATTTATGATTTCAACACTAAAGCAGGTGTTAAACTTTTGTAATTCAACTCTGGTAAATAAGATGCCTTAAGACCTATGAAGGGAGCAGATATATTAATGGAATTAATGTAATTACGTAAATGGTGGGCAGCTTCCTCTCCAGAATCAGATTCTTTATCAATGATTGAGTACTCCAGAGGTTCTGCACTCTCACTCACTCACTCACGATCTTCCACCTTTACATTGATGATCTCCTCTCTCCCTCTGAATTAAAAGCCTAGTCATGGTATTTGCTGAAAACAGTACTTTCCTTTTCTTCATTTGAGAAACCTGTGCTACTTAAATGATTGAAGCTTTGGGATCTGCCGTAACCAATATCTTAAAACACCGATCTCCTCACCATTCTTAAGTGAGTGAAGACAATGTAGTGAATTTCCATACTACTGAAACACAGTCCTATTGCCAGCAAGAAAGCTCCTACTTCACTTCCTGTTACTTTTGATAATGTTCCATTATCCTTTCACGATCAGTTTTCTCTTGTTGGGCTAACTTTCACAGCTAGCTTATACTAACATAAACATACTACATCAATAGCCTCCTCAACCACCTAAAAAATTTGGCATTCTTTTTCGTCCAGAATACCATTTCTCTCCCGCTCAAATCCTGACACTTAAATCTCAAAGCTGACCAACCTTACAATATTGTTCTCACATTTGGAATGGTGCACCCAAGATCTCCCAAAGAATTCTTGACTGTACAAAAAATGGTTCCTTTCCCAAAGGCTTCTGCATTATGCATTTTTAGATATACTTTCATGGGCACTGTTCCGCTGGACTAAAAACCATTCACAGTTTAACTACAAGCACATCGAACCAACGTTTCATCATCTTTCTTAACGCCAAGCTTTTCAAGAAACGTGTCAACAGATTACTTTTATTTCCTTAATCGCTTGCCCACACATATGTTATAGATATATAGTAGTAGATATATTATAGATATATATGTTATAGATGCTGTATATATAAAAAATTAAATTTTGCTACGAATAATGAATAAGAAATCATTACCCAAAGGTATGACAAAGCTATGACTAACCAGTCATAAATAGGAAAACTTTTATGGTACAGAAAACTCAAAGTCCGTAGTAGGAGAATTTTACAGGTTGCCTTAATGAACGTGGAGAATTGAGGAAAAATACACTCAATAGTCTCTCATGGCAAAGTAACTCAGTTTCTTCATGGAAACCTAATTAGTGCTCTGGTAAGGCCATTCATCCTACCTGCACAGTGCATTATAGCTGTCAATTGCGCGTGTTCTTCTCGCCTGTTTGCTTGTTTAGTGGGGTAAAAACTTGTTTCCAGTTTTTTGTTTCCTGTATAAATGAAGTTTACAGCAAGCTCTTGATGAGTTAAACCATTCAGAAAGAACAGAAGAATCGATGAGAAAAGTGACAGAAACGTTTTTTAAAAAAGTGTTAAATATTAAAAGCAGAAAGAAGGAAAATGATGAATAACTAACAGAAGAAATAATGAACCTATGAGAAAAATGAAGAAAACAAAAAAAAAGCGCGATTTCACATACATTTTTTAGGTTCAAGAAATCAGACAATACAAATAGTTAAAAAATATGTATTTACTAATGGATGTCATAAAAGATTTTAAAAGAAGAAAATTAAGAGAATTAAATGAAAAAATGGAAAGGATGAAAATCTACTGGATTATCAAAGAACAACAACAACAACAAAAACGTGGAACTATGCAAAGAACTATGCAATAACCTTATGTAAAGTTATTTATATTAAACGCATTCAAATAAAATGAGCCAAAAATATAGCAGTTTTGATGAGAATCAGTGGAAAATCATAATAAAGACATGTTTCAAAGAGAATCAAACACAAAATAATAATAATAATAATACAGTAATTAAACATCAACAAAGTGACCCCATATGATCTACAAAAAACAGCATTACTTGGAACAGTCCATATTTTATCCATAGCGCTCATGAAATATCTATCGAAAAGACAGTGCGGAAAATGATCGTATGTGAGACAGTGGTTGGAGAAAATCTATGCCGGAGGGGGTTGTCAATTAGCAAAACTGGCGAACAGCTTCAAGAATTTTTATAGGGTTTTTGGTGCACCATTCCAAATGTGAGATGCTACTGAAGTGTTATGGTTATTCCAGGAGTATCATTGGTCCTAGAAGAAATCTGGTTCTGACTGTTCAGGTTAGCGTTATCATAGGTAACCGAAAAGAATTAAGGTTTTTTTTTTTTTTTTTCAGAGAGAGAGAGAGAGAGAGAGAGAGAGAAACTGCGTTTCGGAAGCAATGAAGGACACTAGACTGCCATCATCCTAATGAAGGATAATATGGAGATCAATGTTTTAGGACACTAGCTGTAGAAGATCTTTAGACTTGTGACATTTAAGCACTGCAAGGTTGTTGTACGAGTAAGAGGAATGGAGAACACACCTAGTTGGCGGGAAAACGGATGTAATCCGTTTTTCCACCAATACGCATGTCCGGATTTTTATCTCTCTGTTTGAGACCGCCATCCTGCTTGCTGGGAGCTGACCTGAAAACGTTTCTTCTTTGGTCCCTAGGACAGGAGAAGGGTTTCCGATTTATCTAACTATTAGCCAGTCCATACACAGGCGTACCCTTCAGTGCGCGGAATTTTCAACAAAAAATAAAGATAAAATAAATAAATAAATAAATAACGCAAGCTACGTCCGAGGTCGATATCTGCATAAACCCTGATAATGCATAACCATTCAAATATTTAATGGTAGTGCGCTGCGTTTTAGTTATCTGTCAGCTGAAGGCACGTGTACACTTATTTATTTAGTTCACAGACTGTAAACGCAGTTCTAGGAAGCGCTGTTTTGGAATTAAAGGTTCGCAGCTCGTAAAATTCAAATCGAATGCACGCTTCACTGAATCATGCTTCCCGTTACGTATTACCAGCTAAGTACTGCATGCCAAATAAAAGTTATTTCAAACAGTGGTTTAAAACGTTCTTATACGGATTTGTCATCGATCCTCTATAAATGTCAAATGTAATTTTTTTGATGTTTCGATTATTCTCAATAATCATTCGAGCAGGTAATTGAATAAATTATGATTTTACGAGAATTTAACATTTGAATCTAAACGTCAAAGACACAAAATTCAAAAGTGAAATTCAATATCAACATAATAAAAACAGAAAATATATACACATTGTTCCACTTATGTGGGAAAACTGCATACTAACAGGAAAATCAAATGATCAGTAATACCTCTTCAGGACGAGGGTTTTTTTGTATTGGTGTCATTTTTGCCTGCTCTCTTTCAACATAATATCTCTATATCTTTTTCGATTATATCTATATATAGGTTTCGAATACCTGCACGGTGAAGTGTGGGTCTTTTAGCAAAAGCGTAAATCAGGAAGAATACTTGAATTACCAGTCGTGTTATTTTCGAAACTTATATTGGATATTACAGACCAAATGACGGGTTATAAAAGATGATAATCTTTTATGATAGCATCATAGAAATCAATTGTTGATGTTTCCAAATCGGGAGAAGTTAAATTTTAAAGTTTTCTAATATATTAACCTCATAAAGAATCGATAAATTGCATTATTAATTGACAAACAAACAAACTTTAAACACGTTTTTTCAAACTTTTTGAAATAACAATTAAAAAAAAAACCTGCTGCTTTATGCGAATAAAAAAAGGCTTGAAACTATGCAATAACATATCAAAAAATATTAAGCGACACCTCTGAAATAAACGAAGTAGTATCTCTCAAATTTTAACATTGTATGGATTCACACATGTAAAACAAAAATATACTTTAAAATACTCAGCATTATGAATTTCTTTCTATAAGTTTCTTATTGCCAGCTAATCACGATTTGGTACTCAACTATATGATCATTAGTATAGTATATATTATTTAATGATAATGCAAATAACATATACAGAATTTTTTTTTCTAAATTCTAAACAGAGAGCAATGCTTCCGAAATAAAATAATAATGCCCACAATTTTTGGATTATAAGTCGAATCTAATTAAATTACAAAAGTGTCTTAACTATCAAGAAGTGAAATCCAGAGAACATAATATATATTAAAAAATACATAAATGGTGCAATATCGGAATGTGTCTCGAGAGTTTCGAAGAATAAATAGGGCAGGAGCGAAATAGATGTATAATCTTATCAATCAGGAGATTCATAAAAAAGACTGATGTAGAAGGACTGCCGTGTGCATAAGGATGTCTGCTGTGAAAATTATAAGTAGCAAGCCAGGAGAGTCACAACTGTTGTAGGGAAAGCTAAGTCTGAGTATGAAAAAAAAAAGCAAAAAAACTGGCTCTGGAAGCTAAAGACAACCCCCAAAGAATTCTATGCTGCTAGTAAAAGAAATAATGAATATGAAATAATAACTCTGCTGAATGCAGAAGAAAATGTTCAACGAATGTGTCCATTTTGATAAAAGCTATCAACCTGCTGTATGCAACATTGAGCTCTCTCCTACCTCTTCAATGGATGAAGAAACTCAGGTGTATGAGGAGGATGTATTAGTGCTGTTGCACAAACTGAATAAGAATTCAGCAATAAGGAATGATGGAATATCAGCACCTATGTAAAAGAGTGCTCACAGAACTGGCTATTCGTTTGACCTGGATATAATTTGAGTCTCAGAACAGGACAGATTCCACAGGAGTGGAAAGAATGTATGGTAATCCCATTACACAAGGGTGGCACAAAGACCGATGTATCCAAATATCGACCAATCAGTATCTCAGTAGTGGCGAAGATTTTGGAAAAGTTGGTTAGTGCTCGCATTCAGAAATAGGTTGACAGAGAATCGCTTCCCTTTGTAAACCTATGCAATGAACAGCATGGGTTTACAAAAGGAAGGTCATGTTTTAGCAACTTACTCACATTCTATAATAATGTTACCATTGAACTAGACAAGGGAAATGGATACACCATGATATTTTGGATATTGCTAAGCCTTTTGAAAGAATAAGGCATGGAAGACTGTTACATAACTTCAAGAATATGAGATTGCATTATAAATATTAGCGCAGATATGGGGAATGTGAGTCTGCAAAATTTAAGGTGTACCACAAGGATTAGTGCTTGGTTCGGTGTTATTCGATCTGTACATTAATGACATTGGAAAGGATTTAAAATGTGACATACAGCTATTTGCTGATGATGAAGGATTGGTAGGGTAATCAGGAGTGCTGTATATCAGCAGCACTCCTGATTAATAAGCTGGAATTGTGGGCATGGAAAAATGGATATCAGTTCAATGTCAGTAAATATAAAGTCAAAATATAAAATCAAACTTTGGTGTGATTAGATATCCAATGTCGTGTTATATTAGTGGGATTATGCTAGAGGAAATCGATCAGGCTAGGGATCTTGGGGTGTTAGTAGATAGGATGTTGAAGTTCAAGGGTCATGTAGCAAAGATTGCAAATACAACTCAAAGGATAATTGCAATGCTGAAACGAACCTTGACATATTCCTCTTTACAAGACCTTGATAAGACCTCACTTGGAATACTGTGCGCAAGTCTGGTCTCCTAGTTTCAGTTGTAATTCTGATACAGTGGAGAGAGAGAGAGAGAGAGAGAGAGAGAGTGCAAAGTAGAGTGTTAAAAATGATATCAGGATTGCGGAATACTGATTATGAAGACATTGAGAATTTGTAGACCGCAGACACTAGCAAACAGGAGAAAGAGGAGTGATATGATTGAGACTTACAAACTTCTGAAATGATCATACAGGCAAATCGGTCTTCAGGACACACGCAATTTACAGACAAAAATACTAATGTGGTGGTGGGCAGTAGATGGTGTTGGTGGAGATGATGGAGATGGATGGAAGTGGCGGAGAGAGAGCTGTGGCGTGGGTGTCCTCCCTCGATGGGCCTTTGGACTCCTTGGAGTTGTCACGAAATAATAAATAAATAATTTAAAATGATGGAAATTTCATTTTATGGAGAGTGGGGAAAGGACGAGAGGGCATCCATGGAAGCTGAGAATGAACGCCATCAAGAAAGGGATGAGATCTATATTTTTCTCTCATAGAGTGGTGCGTGATTGGAATGGATTGCCATTGGAGCAGCGTGAATGAATTCAAGAACAAGTACGTATGACAGCTGGTGAGTGTAGTATATGGCCTTCGTCGATGAATCCCTGACTCCCTGGAGATCTCTCTTAATAATAATAATAATAATAATAATAATAATAATAATAATAATAATAATAATAATAATAATGTAAGTTGTAAGCTCAATGGAGATTTCGTCAGGTGACGGGGGGGGGGGGGTAGAAAAATCTTAATTAGTTATGCAAAGTTTTAACCTTGAATAAAAAGGAGTAAGTAAATATACTTAATCAAAAATTCGGTTTTTCTCTATAAAATAATTTTTTTTGTTTTTTTTTTTTAAATCACTTACAGGTAGCATTGTGTATGTAATAATTCATTCAATTTAGTCATTTTTTTCTCATGCAAAGCTGGAAGTGACTCTGTTTTCAAAAAATGGATAATTTTATTCAAGACAAAACATTTATTACTAAATTAGAACGCCACCTCTTAATCTTAATCAAAAATTCGGTTTTTCTCTATAAAATAATTTTTTTTGTTTTTTTTTTTTAAATCACTTACAGGTAGCATTGTGTATGTAATAATTCATTCAATTTAGTCATTTTTTTCTCATGCAAAGCTGGAAGTGACTCTGTTTTCAAAAAATGGATAATTTTATTCAAGACAAAACATTTATTACTAAATTAGAACGCCACCTCTGGTAATGGTAGGAATCAAACACCCCTGACGTTAAGTAAAGTATTATGCTGACATTGCTTCGACAGCCGTCATTATCGCTAACAATAAATATATCACAATTGCGAAACCGTATATCCTAACGTGGTCGACGTAAAATATGCATTATGAGAGGACTATAAAGCAAAGGAAATATTTTAGATTATAACAAATTGGACATTTCTGAAAGGGAAAACAAGAGGAATAAGGACCTCAGTCTAATAGAAGCTCAATGGAAAGACTATTTCACTAAGGCATTATCCTAAACAACCAGATGTTCCTTCCCTTAGCAGGTCATCTTAATTTTTTACTTCCTCTCCCTTTCTGTAATAATTATAATTATCCCAAAAAACATCTCATGAGTGAAAAAAGAGATCAAGTACTGAAAAAGCAGGAAGTTGGATGAAATTAAAGTTTGCAACTTTACTGATATTACTTCATTTGCAATACATTTATCGCTGTTTATATATATATATATATATATATATATATATAAACATATATATATATATATATATATAAACATATATATATATATATATATATATATATATATATATATATATATATATATATATATATATATATATATATATATATATATATAAAGATTTTTTATATCTGTGCAGTCGGAAGTGACTCTATGCGTGCGGTGCTGTGATATTTTACTTTCTTCTCCCTCCTTTCCAACTACCCAATCCATTTTGATCCACCGAGGTGAAAGCTGTCAGGGAAACTCACACAGCGATGCGATCTCTAGAGGTAATCTGACTTATTGTAGTACATTTTAGCTAACTTTTCATAAGATCTTAATAAATGACAGAATAAAGAAATATTCCAAATCGGGTAAATGGTGTGACCTGTAGAGGTGTTTGCGACCCCCCCCCCTCCCCGTCACTTACAACCGTTTCATTTTTTCCGATTTAGCTGAAATTCTCAGAGAAGTTTCCGGAAGAAACAACTATATTTCAAAAATGTGCTAAAAATCGGTTGAATGATGGCGAACCGCGGAGAAAGAGGGGGAAAAGAAGGGGTACGGGAAGGGGAAGTTATCAAAAACTCCAGTTTTTTTTTTATTATTATTAATTGGATTTAAAGCATCAAATTTAGCAGGCTTGAATACTCTGTCGAATAAAAGCGGTAGATAATATTCACTTTAGAAGAGAGTTACGGCAGGTGGGATTTTGGTCCTTAATTATTCTTGCAATTAATAGACAGTGACTTGCACAGAATTAAGGATGAATACGCTTGAGAAAAAGATGTTTACTTTGTTTCACTTTAATTATAATTTAAATGTAATATAGTAATAGTTAATTATAGTAATGATTAATTTATAAATGATAATAAATCACTGACTCTAAATTTATATAGTGTTGGAATTTTTGATCGACTTAATAAATTTTAATTTCATTCTGTATCCTACTAAGGCACGATTTTCTTCGAGGTTTATCTTTAATTTTTAATGTTTGGTAGGGAAATTGACGCTTTAGCTTTTTTAAGTCTCAAACTGTGAGCTGCTAATATATCAAGGCATACTGAAAACATTCTTTATCACTAATCCAAAAACTTGCGGAATCCAGTATTAAACGCGCGCTTTGTTGGTTTAGATTTGTTTGTTTCACATCGGCGACTCTATAGATTTTTTTTCCACCCTTCTCAAAAACCCTTTCCCTCACTGCTTTTCACAATAAAAAAAAAATAATAAACTTTACAAATTTGTACTTTAATCCCCAGAAAGCACCGGTAAAAGCTATACAGGAAGATGGATAGAACAAAAGAATTTAAAAAAAAAAAAAAAAAGAGTAGGTATGAATGGAGAGAGAAAAGTATAAATTTTGTTACCTTTCTATTTTCGTTCTTCGCAATCACGGGTATCAGTCGGAAGAAAAAGATATCACCTGTGCAGCAACTAATATTAGCAAAAAAAGGACAGTAGGATATCTCTGTGTTATTCCCAGATTCCCATGGACAGATTAGCTGGAAATAACTGAATCAAACTAACGCAATTTTCTATTACATAAATTAATAAGTATATAGTGATATGCAATACCAGCATGTCGCTATATAATGTTTATCAATTCTAAAAGTCCTCTTGCCCACTGCACCTCAAAAGCAAAGTTCTCTTTGGGGACTTCTGACATTAACATTATTACTAATTCGTATTAAAACAGATTAGATAACCGGATATATTCAAAGGTGCGTCGAAAAGATGGGGAGGGGGGATATATAAATATCAGTGACGCAAATTATGTTGTCTACTATATGTACAGTATGCTATCAACTAATAATAAAATTTTGATACAGTCACAAAATTCGTTACTGATAAACCTCTATTTTGATTAGAGATTACTGAACTTTCGGCAGAGAGACATGCATCCTCCTTAAGAAAGCAGTCCTATTCCATCTAACTCTTTCACTACGTGTGCCACTGAGACATATATTACTTTCTAATATCTTTAAATTATTTCAGACTATTTTATTTTTAATTTTTCCTCCGAATAAACACATATGCACATATGATTTAAGCTGCATTCAACCACAATTAGAAACTGGACAATTTCTACTTTTTCCCTGTGCATTTGTCAGAAAAAATAAGCGATAAAAATCTAAAGGAATTTTAGATTCTCCGGCATCAAGTAATGGAAGCTCTGGTTTCGGTGAAGCAGTAGAATTCCTATAGAGCATTACGAAGGTGGAAGGAATGAGGAAATGAAACGGCATCAATAAAAATTAAAACTTCAAACGCACTGGATAGATTTCAACGTGACGCAGTTTTTCTTTATAAAATCCTGATAGGCTTTCCGTATCTCTCTTTTCACGGGCTGTACGGATGTGCTGTAGCACGTTCTAAATCGAAGATAACTGAGCGAAATCCTTTTGCAGAGCCAGTGACACAGTTAGACTTAACTTTCTTTGACTTCAGCTGCAATAAAAACTCTGCCATTTCTCCAACTTTCAGTGCCATAAAGCGGTAAGAATAAAGTCTCTCCGCCTTATAACAATATCTTACCGTTAAAGTCTTTCGACATGCGCGACGCTGTCCGTTTGACCGACTTCTCGCTATCTGCTAGTTACGAGTACTTAAGGCCACAGACAGCGCAATGCTTTCACTCATATCTGGGTCATAAGCATGAGGGGTGAAGGAAAACCAGCTATGACTCATTTCTGTCCCCCCCCCCCCACTCTGCATTCGGCAGCAGAGAGGCGATGGCACTTTCTCCGGAAGTCACTCAGACAGGGAGATAGTTGCATCCATGACGCACTTCCTGTATCTTACCGACTTTTTTTCGATTATTCTTCTTTCTATATTTAGCTGGCACTGTAGTTCAGGAGTGAACGTTCATCTAAAAAAAAAAAAAAGAGGAAGAAGAAAAAAACGTGCATTCCTGCTGACATCCACATTAAAGATCATTTCTTTTCTCCTACATATCGGCAACATGATTAAATATGCCATGATTTTAAACAACAATCAAAAGGCAAAAAAAAAAACAACAACTATGATTGTGTAAGAATGCGATGTTTCTTTTTCTTGTTCCAGGAGTATTTCATATCATGAAGGTCGCACTAATAATAATAAATAAAAAAAAAGCTATCCAGGTCATCATCGCTTTGCTTTTTAAAATCCACTCCAATTCTTGATCAGAGGGTCTGATCAAAAAGAAAAATAAACCTATTAGGATTAATTTCATCCACCGTTGTGATTTATGTATCGTCACGTTTACGATAATGTCAGGAGAACATGCCTCAATTCGTACTTTATCGCAAAGATTTATGGCATGTGAAAAGATCTTGTTTGAACTTCCGGAAGTAACTATAACCTAGCAAACTGATAAGATTAAAAAAATAAAAATAAAAAACACGATGAAGCTGTTTTAACTGCTTTTTTTACGTTTTTTCGAACAATTATATTTAAATAGTTGTTAATTTTATATTTTGTATAACTGCATTTAAATACGTTCTAAATTCTAACTTATTTGGTGCGTAGTTCACCAAGTTTCAAACCCTCATAAAAGTTAAAAAGTTAAGACGCTAACAAATCATAATGAAACGCAACTGATCTTTTGCAAAGATTTGCTGATAAACGAGCATATGTCATGCCACCTGTGTGATACAGTTATATTTGTGCTTCCACGCAACGTTATTATGTCATTAAATGTACTTATATAACAGCACCGATAGAGACGAAGTGTATAGCAGGTTTTTCCAGTTAACACGTATATTCTATCCTCCCTAGAGATTCACTTTCCTGTGATGATACACCCCAAGGTATGTTGTATTCCTGTTTAATTCATTCAGGCATGTCAGATTTACTGAAATTTGCTTTTACTAAGGAATCAATGTAAGATATTACATTGATTCCTTATTAACGACCCAAATATTATTTTTAGTTTTGAAATTAAAACCTCGGCTAAATACGTGTTACTGATGCGAATTTACAAATAGCGAATTTCTATCCCCCTTTATGTCTGACATATTTGCAAGTTTCTGTATGATACTGGACTAATTAAGCGGGCTAGTGTCGCTGTTCTAATTAAAATAATGCAAACGCTAGGAGGAAGCTAAGAAACAAAATGCTCTGAACTATCTTTCCGTAATACATCTATCGTCTACTGGACACTGATGTTCAAACTTCAACTTTGAAATCGCATTGATTTCAGTAGAGACAGACGAAGAATGCTTTTTTTGTTGGTTGTTGTTTAAATCGCTAAGAAATTTTACCAAAAATAAACTCATTTAGGCGTAAAAAAAAAATAAGAAAAACTACGAAAAAGGGGAAAAAAAGGGAAAAAAATAAAACATCAAGTAAAAGAATTTAGTATCCTCCTTCGAAAGGATAAAAAAAATCTGCCTAAATAAGGTAATGCTACGAAACACATGTAAACAAATTCACAATGTCATTGTTACTTGAGGGTTACCGTCAATTTATGCGAACTATTCATAAGAAAAAAAATCTAAGTAAGCCTTATATGCGCCGATTTCAAGGCCAACCTTCATAGCCAGTGCAGAATAAATAATCCAGTTCATGGATATCTCGAAGAGTTTATGAATATGGCGATTTTTTTTAATAAAATATCGCCTATTTCAAAACAAAAAATGCGGTAGCCATCTTTATTGTGTAGAGTAGAATGGAATTCAGAAAAGTAACGACGACTTAAACTACTCTGCCATTCCACTCGATGAATACAAGCACAACGTACTGTTCTGCTGCAACAAGAACAGAGAAGCCTAACTTTACATTCCTCTAATGACATCAAATATCAAACGAAATTACTTTATTATGGAGAGATACACCAGAGATTGCAATTTCAGTTTCTTATATATCGGATCCTTGGGTCCTTAAAATAGTCCTTACTGATTTAAGTAAAATTTTATAAGAATTGCTACATGCAAAATAGAGAAGAAGACGGAGGGGCTCGCTACTTGAAAATAACTGTTGTTCAAAATGATGTATGCTGAGTTTGCAGCAAAGTGAAAATTCCATGAGAATTTTATCGACTAAAAACTACGCATTAACCAACACAACTAATAAAGGGTTTTTCTTTCCTTTGGTTTAAAAAAAAAATTAAAGAAATTCTGAAAAAAAAAAATTCGGCGACGTGAACATATTTAAGTTAAGGGATATTACATCCCATATTGAAACCGGATTGAAACCGGTCTGGATAGTGACCTTCTCTCATAATGTAGAACAGCAATACAGCTCCTAGGAGCTGGGTTTCACATTATGGGTAAATAGCCAGAATAGTGATTGGAGCTTGCTCCACCCTTACTATGAGTTATCCCAGTGTTGCACTACCAAATGGACTATGTGTTGCACTATCCAGGTATTGCTTACGCTTGGACTCGCCGAACTTTATATAGTTTCTATATTCGGCATGAAATTCTTTGAGTTTCTTATATTCGGCTATGAAACAATATGGGATGTAATATCCCTTAACTTAAATAAATTTGATGAAAGTTTAATCAGCCAATTAACTGATTGAACTTTCATCAGATGTAATCATCTAGTTTGCTGATTACAGTAAAAAACTAGTCTTAAAAACTAGCTATAATCAGATAGTTTTGAAGTTTAATATCAAATGAAAGATAATGTCCTTTCTTTGGAGGGAAAAAAAAAAGTACCAAGTTCATATGCGCACGCGCACAAGGGTTCGTTTCCATTCTCCTGCACCCTGCCACAAATATATTATCTTTCATTTACTCTCTTTATTTGCTTACGGTAAGATTTATTTGTTTAAGGTAAGATGCAAGAGTCGTGTCATGTAATAATTACTATTAAGTATGAGAGACATCCAATTATCTACTGGCTCATCTCAGAACTGATATCTCGCGGTCACGAATAGGAGCCGCGATATCAGTCGATCGAAGAAAACATAAGATTGTGGGGAAAAAAATAATAAATAAAATAAAATAAACGTTTTTCTTATTCTCACTAAAATTATGAATAACCAAAAATAGTTTCTTTTGCATTGTAATAACACTGTTTCATGTATTTCATTTGCAAGATTTTTTTTTAAATCCAGAATTATGTTCATCATTTGCAAGCAGTACAGCGTACAAACTATAGCGATTGTAGTTAGTACAGCGTACAAACTACAATCTTGAGATCTACGATGTAGTTGTACATCGTTGACCTCAGGACTATCGTAAGTATTTCACTTAACTCGTGCAGAAAAAAAAATGTTGCTTGCGAAGGAAACGTACGAACAGTTAATGCAAGTCTGCAGAAATCCACTCACCACAGGCGAGTTATCATAAATAAGTGGCGAGTGAATTCTCAGCCTCGTTCTAAATGTATTCAAAATATATTATTTTATTCGCAAAAGACACACTTTATTTAAAAAAAAAGTCGCGGGTAGCTGCCAACGAATTTATTAAAGAAGTTTTATTTTCAGAGACTTGCAAATAAAACTTCTGGATTTGAAATCTTTTAATTCGAACACTACTTTTAAAGAATCACAAAAACACTTGCAATTTTAGCAGCTGCTAATTTGCTCTAAAAGTCATAAACTAAGCCAGTCATCTTCACTCTTTCTTCCATTGTTTTATCTCATTGTTACAAGTTATCAATTGATAACTTGTAACGTTTTTCTTTCTATATGAAAGAATTCATAAATAACCACCATCGAGTTTCAAAAATGCCACTCATTCTTTCACAGCAGTATTATAGCGTTATTTTCACTCCACGCATGCTCCATTACGTGTATCATTTCCGGTTTTCGTTTCATTTCAGTTGTATTTCTGGAGTCCTAATTATAAGGAAATAATAATAATTTCTTTATGTACTGGATATGGAATGTAAAAGAAATTTAGAAAGCTGCACTGCTTTTTAACAGATAAAGTGCATATTGCTACGTTTGGTTCTGAGACCAGTAGCATAATACCCGGATGAGAATTTTATTTCTCCAAGGATTTTGCAAAACTCAGAGAAGAGAAAACGGGGGTGAATGCACATAAGGTAAGTTTTGAATATTTTCACTTATTTTCACAATAAGTTTTCTTTGCAAGTCTTCATAATTTTTGATGAATTAGTACTGTTCCGAAAGATCTTATAGACGAAATAACTGAAATTAAAAAAATGGTTAAAATAAAATATATTTATAATTAACACCAGAGAAATAAACACTACCGTATATATACGCATGTATGAGATATTTAAAGTTGAAAAAGAAAAAAAAATGAAACAAAGGATTGCCTATACTCAGATTATAAAATATGAACCTTCGAATTCGGCGATCGTCTAGCTCCTACAATAAAGTGCTGTGTAGTGGTGTAATGTTAGGCGCATGCACTGCGTTGTAATAAGTAATATATTTGTTGTGATGTGTGGTAATATATTTTATATATAAATATTTATATTTAATAAATGTATTCAGTAGGATAAGCATGCATTTTTTTCCCATTCAGATCCTAATGAAATCTGACTGGCGTAATCACATGAATGACCATATACGAAACCGAAAACTGTTATAAACATAACAAACAATTGTACCAATCCTCTAGAAAGGGAAGACATCATTCATAAATTACAGTAAACAAAATACCTGCTGCGATTTCTATGCCTACCATTATGTTGAAGTAAAAGTAATGTGCAAACAGCTGTCTGCGGTACGTGTAAAATTTGGACGCCTAGTCGCTTGTACCGGTATATACGGTATTTCCTAAAACTTACTATTATTATTAACAGTACACAAGTTTTGAGAAATACATAGAAAGTGAGGGGTCGCATGAAAAGGAAGAAATATTAGGAGAACTCAGTGTTGAATTTTGAATAATGGCAGTAGGAGTAGTGAGTGTAGACAGCTGCCATGAAACGAAACTTTGCATTAACTACGAGGGACGACTGGATAGTTTAGTAGATACAAAAAAACACTATGAGGACTATGAAAAATTCTAAAGAGATATATATTGAAAATGTTTGTTGAAGGGGCACTGAAAAATCGCTGTTATGCTGCTGGCAGCGCTCTTCTCTAATTCTGAAGTTTGAAAGGAAGCTGCGGGTTACATCCAGCTGATAAAAGTGGTCAGGCCCTCTGAATTATGCTGTGTAGCCATTGCAGAACTTTTACAAGCATTTCGAATATCATCCACTCTAGTTTTCTTTCCATATTTCAAGTTTTTGATGGATGGCTTTTTCTACCTGAAGTACTGATATGTACTCCTCTTTGCATTCCTCTTGAAAATTTTCTAGTATGGCTCTGTCATTGCTTGTTTCATTTAACACTGTTGGAGATCTAAACAGCAGAGTAGTAAATAAATCCCACTAGACATAGAGGAAATTTTGTAAAAAGTCTTCATGCTGCTGCTTTGGGATACAAGAGTGTACAAATGATTTGAAACTGGAAGTGACCGTTACTTAGTGATAAGAAGGATAAAAATGAATATCACATTGAAAAGAACAGTATGTACGAGTTTTAAAAATAATTCAAATAGAGCAACTTTTACAGGTAAACATTATATCGATTATACAAACCTTATTGAAGGGGGGAAATGAAACAAATTGAAAACAATAAATAAACCTTGACATCTCAGTGGCAAACTAAAGAAAATGTTAATCGATTCAGCTAGAGAGACATCTGGCAAAGTTGTTTGTAAGGACAGAAAAATAAGAACACCATGGTGGATACAAGAATTTAAGGAGTCCTGGAAAAGAAGAAAGTATACGAAAAGTTCGTGGCAAATATGTCGGCAGATACTTTACATGTAACAACAGCTAAGCTCGGTGTAAAAGTAACTAAACAAAAGTCATGAGAAGACTTTGGTCAAAATACAGAAAATATCAGGAAGATGGCAAAATGTTCTGGAGACTATTGAAAAAAAAAAGCTCAGACATGGATGAAAGAGTACGGTAAAGGGATCAAAGATGATAAACGTGACATGAAAACCGAAAATAAGGATATCCTAAATGTCTGGAGTAATCACTTTGAAAGACTGTTAAATGAAACAAGCAGTGACAGAACCATACTAGAAAATTTTCAAGAGATGTGCAAAGAGGAACACATATCAATAATTCAGATAAAAAAAAAAGCCATCCATCAAAAACTTGAAATGTAGAAAGGAAAACTGGAGTAGATGATATTCGACCAGAAATGCTTATAACAGTTTTGCAATGGCTACACAGCATAATTCATAGGACCTAATCAGAAGGTCGAATTCCAGATGATTAGAGTAGAGTTCCCATAGTTCCCACCTACGAAAAAAAAAGGGAAAGAAAACTAAATGTGAGAATTACACAGAAATTTCCCTTCTACGTGTTTCAGGTAAGATTCATACAAGCGTACTTGAAAAGAGGTTAAGAAAGATGGTGGAAGAGAAACTTGAAGAAGAACAAGCTGGGTTCAGGCCAAATGTCAAGATCAGATTTTCACTTTACGACAAATAGCTGAGGAATCGTGGGAATATAACAAAGATCTGTATTTAAGTTCTGTAGATCTGGAACAGGCATATGACAAGGTGCTCCAGAGATAAGCTGAAAAATATTATACAGAGCAACACATAGTCTATATTTGTAAGCAGTTGGAATTCAAGAAAATAGAGGAAGATAGTTTAATGTAAAAACTAGGGTAAGACAAGGATGCAAATTAACTCCACTCTTATTCATTAATCATCTATATGGATCACATTATGTAAGAAAGTGACATTAGGCCTCATATTGGAATTGGAGATGTCAAACTTGGCTCTTTGCTTTATGCAGATGATGTTGTACTTCTAAACGCAACTAGCGCAAGTCACCAGGATTCTCTAACTAAATTGAATAACAGTTGTAACGAATTTAGCATGAAAATCAGCCATAAAAAGACCAAAACTATGAAAATATGCAGGAGTATAATAAACTTCAGCTGCATTCTGAATGAAGATCCTATAGAACAAGGAAAATATTTCAATTATTTATGCACTGTTTTTAGTGATGGCAAGTTAAATCTGGAAATGGACAACAGAATAAACAAAGCTGGTATGGTGGGTAGCCAGCTGAATACATTTATACGGAATAAGAGAGAAATTAGCCAAAGCACCCAACTAGTGGTATAAAAGACAGTGTTCAAACCAGTTTTAAGTTATGGATCTGAGAAGTGTGTTAGAAATAAAGCTTTATCAAAGACTTAATCAGAGACCACAGATATGAAGGTTCTGAGAAAAATTAGGGGAGTGAACCGATATCATAAATTGCAGAATCAATATTAAAAATGAAGATATTATACAGGAACTTAACAGGTATTTGATGTCAAGATTGCAGGAAAGAGAGCCAGAGGAAAACCAAAGTCTAGATAGATAGATTGATTGAGTCAGTGGTGTCTTAGAAGCACGAAATGTTAGATATGACAATATTGGAATGCTCACAAGTAATAAACTAATTTGGAGGAAAATTGATTATATAAAATTAATAATAATGTAAACTTAATCATGTAGTGCTGTCAAAGCAGCCTAAACATCCCTTGAGGGTATATATCAGGAAATTGATGATGATGATGATGAAATGCAGTTGCGGGTTATATCCAAGCAAAGATTCCAAAATGAGGACTCGTTGGAATTGCACGAATAGTGTTCTAGTTATGTTTTTAGCGAGAAAAAATATGAGAAAAAGTTTAAAATCTTTTGCATCGTTGAGACAGTTCACGCGACAAGTGTAGAATTCAAACTAATAGGGTTAGTTGGTCTCATAAGGAGATGGCAGGATTTTTCCCGTTTTGGAATCTCGGGTTTTTGTCCCGCAAAACATAAAAACCAGCTAGAAAAACACACGCAATTAATAGACGTAATATACTGTCCTTAGAGCCTTAAGTTGCTTCGGCGTAATTTAAAACAACTCAAACCCAATTCATATACCTTCGACGTTTTGGAAAGCGAATGACAATATACATTAACACTTCAATATATTTTTAAAAGTTCTGACTGTCAAACGTTTGTATTAAGATGTATGTTATAAAACAATATGAATGTTCAAAGCCAATAACAGATGCCTCCATAGCGCTAGACTACTTGAAGAAAGACGATTATTTGTCCAGTCGCCAACTAGAGAAAGTTTTATTAGCCTTTCTTCGGCGATTCCAGAGTTAATTGTCCTTTGTAACACAAGTACAGTTTTTCTCCAGGAAACTGCTTTGAATTCCGGAGTTTAAAAAAATATATATATTAAAACGACCTGTACAACAGATTCTATTTCAAACATAATATATACATGCTCTGGTTTAGAACTATGAGGTGGAGGAACTTGCCTGCTGTAATTTCACCCCTGAAAGTCTTGTTTCACAGATAGCTCTGAGCTCACTATCAGTAATGAATGAGTGATCCGTCCTAAAGGAGATCTGATTACTCCGTTTGGGAATAAAAGGCATTAGAAGATCACCAATGGCAAGGCTGACGAACTGACATCGGTCTTCTCCAACACCTGCACTGATGACCACGGAAAGTATCCTCCATTTCAAGAACTGCTCGCTGCGTGCCAACTCTTATACAGGTTTTTGTCGGAAAAAATCTAAAGAATCCTGAATAGCTTACGCGCCAGCTGCTCTTAGTTCAGTTGTAGGTTCCATGCTAGTCACCAATTAGAACAATTTTTTCCAGAAGGTCATGAACGCACTATTTCTTCACCTTAATGCTAGCCGGTTAAATCAGTCGCCAGCTTCTTTTCTAGCGGCTTCGTGTAATGCTTCCTTCCCTCAGATTTCTAACATCAATGATAAAGTATTATCTTATATTTGATGCAGAGTTCCCTAGAGCTCTGCGCTTGCATCCACTCTCCTCCTCCTGTAAATAAACGATCTTCTCTCAACGACTCGCAGATTTTATCCGTAACTTTGCTTATGATAGTACACTCCATTCCTCTTCTTCATTTTAGACAAATTCTGTATTGCTATTAGAAGCTTCAAGATAGTCCATAACTGACATCTTAAACTCTGATCTCCTTACCTTAAACTCTAAACTCCAGCGAGTTAAGCTAATTGTGAATAATTGTGAATTCCAACGCTAACAAAACACAGTCCAGTCTCTCGAATAAATATCTCACTTCATTTCCTCCTCTTTTTTCTTCTTCTTCTCATCAAGGATCAGGCAATTGCCAGTTCTAGCTTCACTGATCTTACCATCTTGCAGCTGGTTTTTCTCTTTCTCAATGTCTTCTTCCCTTTGGTCTATATTTCTTCACTTCTCTTAGTAGCCGCTAACCTAACCTATCTTTCCATCCTAATGGCTTGTTCTTTCCATTTCTCTGAAAATATTCATTGATCCTTTCATTTAAGTTGTAAATATATACGAGGTGTGTGTGTGGGGGGGGGGGGGGAATCTGGAAAGTTCTGATAAAAACCTACAACAAAAATATTTTTTCATAAAATTATTTTTCATGCACAAATGTTTTTTCAGTAAATACCTTTTCTTTTTATATAAGATATATAAGAAGACATAAAATTAATTAATTAATTGTTCTAGGTGTTTATCAGAACCTCCCAGACCCCCCTTCCTCGTAGCTCTCTTCTAATGTTTCATATTTTATATGGTCTAATTTTTTGCATCCTTTAATTGTTCTTAACAGTCTAACAGTTCAACAGTCCATATAATACAGTGGGAATGGACATTACTTTATAAAATATTTTACTCAGTATCGTTTTAATTGTTGCACGGGTTTTTCTGAATTTTTTTCATCTATATCTTTGTCTCATATATATATATTATTGTTCACGTCGTCTTATTCCTTAATAATGCCTAGATCTCCCATACAAGATCAGATTTCAGATCAATCCAAGATTTACCTTCTTGGGTTGACTTACACCTCTAGCCTTTTCTGATACAAACAAGTCTCAGCCATGGTTTCTACCTCCAAAAAAAGTCGGTGTATTTTTCTTCCCAAGATACTACTTTGGATATTCAACTTCTAACACTGTATAAATCTCAGATCCGTCCAACCCGAAATACCACTTACTCCTACACATTTGGGGTAGTGCACTCAAACAACCCTAAGAATGCTCGATGTTATCCAAAAGATGCTAACCAAATAACCGATGATCTCCCATAGATTCACTCGTCTCTCTCTTTCTTTCTCCTTCCCTCTGTCATAGACGTTTTGCTTTTGCCTTATGTATTCTCTACAGTTCCAACGAGCAACTGTTGGTTAATCTCCACTTACTGTCCAGTCTCAAAACACTTAGGAAATCATCTTCTCTTTATCTTCTTTCATTCCGCCTACCCCTGAAAAAATCTATATTAATTTATGTTTCCCGAAGGCTAAACAACCTTCAGCTGTTCAACAACAACAACAACAACAAAAAAAAAAAAACCATTCCATCTTTTCTCTTATTCTTCTTGTCCCCACATGCGGCGCTAATGTGCTAGATGTGTCTTGCTATATATATGTAAATAGGTTTTTTACCTTGGGAATAATGTATATTAGGGTTACCAAGTAATTTTATACACTTGGTTATTTTACTCCTAATCCCAAGTAAGCAAACAGTTAAGTTTGCGCCTGAAAGTAGTTCAAGTCTAAAGGTGGTGCAACACCAGGGCAACTCATTGTAAAGATGGGTAAAGCTCTTTACACTTAAAGAGTGTTTCGATTTTTTTTTTTTTTATCATTGAGCAAGCTCATTAACAACACCAGTGCTAAAAGCCAGTCAAATCGAGATTGATCAGCAGTAACCGTGTGCTTGTTGAGAAATAAAATTTCCGATGATGATACAGTTTCCACTTATTTACCTATATAAGTTGCAAAAAGGTGTTTTTTATTTTGAAAGAATCTCTGGAGGAGATATAGATGTAAAGAGGTTTTTTTACCTTGGGAATACCTTGGGAATATATATATATATATATATTTGGGGAATAAAGGTGTGAAGTTTTTCGGAACTTCTGATGTACATTATTTAAAGTCGCTTTAAATAAGCATCGCATACTGTCGTCTTCTTATCAAGTGTTCGTGCAATAATTTTTCTTGAAAAAGTTTGGTAGTTTTATGTGCGTGCTTAAATATTAGATAAGCAACGCACTAGCATTTTGTACACTAAGTGGAAACTGTATCATCATCGGAAGTTATATTTCTCAACAAGCGCACAGTTACTGCTGATCAATCTCGATTTGACTGGCTTTTAGCACTGGTGTTGTTAATAAGCTTGCTCAATGATAAAAAAAAAAAAAAAAAAAAATCCAAACACTCTTTAAGTGTTTGATTTGTGTATCGTTTTTGAAAACTGTCCGCGATAACAGAGAACGCTGAGCAGTGCATGGTGATGTTTAAATAACGGTTCTAAAACTAACCGAGACAGTTAGTACTCTGCCCCATGTCCTTGTCCACTCTTCTCTGAACTTTGAGTGTTTATTTGTGATACACCCTGCAGTCAAAAGGTCATGCAGCCGTTAGCCCAATGAATTATAAAATGTCATTTCATGCTTGATATTTCTTGAACAATGTCCCTGATCAAGTTCCAAAACTCTCAGCCAAATATCAAGGTTAAAAAAAATCATTGAATGGACGCCATTCCAAATCTTTATTATTATTATTTACATAATTAGACGTAATTGTTAATTTCATTAGTCAAGCAAATATGTTTTCCGTTTTAGGAGTCATTTCTCATACCTTTATTTTTTTAAGTATTATTTAATATTTAAGATATATAAAATGAATTTCTACTTACTAATCTAATATCTCCTGATATGAATATCAGTAACTGATAATAAACCACATCGACAATCTCTAGATAGAGGCACAAAGACATTTATCCTTCTCTTCCCAAGATTACATGCCATTCCAATCTATTTATCTAATCAACAATGAAATCGATGTTAGTATCGTAAATCACAGTTTTAAATCATTTGGACTTCAATTAATGAACTAAAATGTTATTTTAGTTTTAATCTATGCATACTATATCGAAATCTTTGTTTCCATTACATATAGTATTCAAAGATGAATACAAATACAAAAAAAAAAAAAAAAAAGATTAAGCATGTTCTAAAAGCTATTATCCATTAAATATTTTCTTAAGGTAAGGATGGTAACGATTATTAGATGTGATTTTATTAATGGAAGTACATATGCTCAGAAAGGAAGAAATTAATTTTCTTTTCTATTATCTACCAATATAATATGGTATCAACTAATAATCAAAATTTTGTAGTGGCGAAGTTTGATAAAATGACAATAATAAATCGACGTTCTCGTAAAACGCCTGCAGAGGGTGTACATGCTATATACATTCTTTTATAATAATGTTTTACAGTTCGCCTATCAAATATACAGTATATACAGTACTTAAAGTTCCTATACTGCAGCTTCTATACAGATATATTTTGTGAATGTATAATACTAATAAAATGTATTTCGATTATCAATTTGAAAATATTAATTTACATATATTTACATGCTTTATAAATAAATGAAACCTTTTATTTTAGAGTTGATATAAAAAAATAATAAAGCTATATATAAGCTATATATATAAACTCAAAAAAAAAAAAATGATCATTTGCAACATAATAATAGAGTAACATTTAAGAGTAACAATTTTTGAAGGCTATGTAGTCTAAAAACTTGATATTTTTTTCCTCAGTAAAAAAGCAGACGAATAAGATTTTGTGACTTGTCGTCTTTGGTTAAAATTATATATTTTTCATCTTTTTTCAAAACAGTATATAATATTTACCAATATTTAACATATATGTATGTTATTATGGAACCTAATAAGGTAGGTGTTCTCTGCATACGAGTTAAATCGGCTTCTTCCACTTTGAGGACGCTGATTTAACTATGAGTGGTTATAAAAATATCTTGTAAATTGATAATCGAAATCAATCTCTTCTACTTCTATATATAAACATGATACAATAATACTCTTTTGTTGTGAACTGTAAATTTGTTTCCAAGGTATATTATAAAATCGCTTAGCAAGGGTCGCGATATCGTTGTTCAAAAAAGGCAACAAATGACATTGATTTCCGTTAAACTAAAATTCTTTTAGCTTAACAGACACAGTTTGCAATTTATAAAGATTTCCAAAAACAGTTTTGTAATGGTTAATGGCAAATGCGGAAAATTACCAGTCTTGACGTAAAGGGGGAAAAATATATATATGGCTTCAAAGATTGATTGAGAGGGGGAGGGGGTTCAACGAGAGCAGATGTTCGGTGAGAAAATGCATAATTTGGCTGTCATCGCAAAAATCGCTGTCATCGATTTCTGAGATTCTTGGGGCGTCATAATAATTAAGGCTTGAGTCAAAAAAAAAAAAAAAGAGTAAGTATATTCTCTAGCTTACGTCAATGCTGAAACTAGCGACTAGTTTAATTTACATAATATGGGCAGTTGAATGGTTCTGTCTTCTTTTTTCTGTAATCTCTTTTTTTAATATGAATAAAAACAAAAAAATAGTTTATAAAATTGCAATTCACTCAAAACTTTATCACTCAAATAAATAAATGAAGAGTACTTAAAATCAAAATCAAAGAAGACATGTATCACAAGAAAACATTCAATTTACCTCTGCATTTAAAACAAAAACCTGGATATAGATCGTATCTTTGTAACTTCGCTTAGGAATTCAAATACTCCCTATAGCAATTTTAAAGAAACTGATCTTCAGAATTTCAAGCTGTTTAATCTTCCTGATATAAGATTGTAGTGCAAATATAATTTATGTAGTTTTGATTGGAACTAATAGATGAACGGACCATTGAAAACAGAGATATCAAACTCGAGACGTCTAAGTATCATAATTTCAATTATGTAATGATATTATTCGTTAAACTTTTCACATTCAGTTGATAACACAGTGAATTTGGTATTAACATAATTCCAACAAAGATTTCGAGCATTTTCTGATGTAACACAAGTGTGAGGACACTCACTCAGATCTTTAATTGTCAGCATTCAAAGGCATTTAACTTTTCTTTAATTTCTGTTCAACGTAGGGTGTTGCTATCTGGGTTTATTTAACGGCCAAGATGGAAATCTGAGCATCCTCCATATGTGAATCGAATGTGAATTCGGCCGAAAGTCTAATCTAATATTCTATCTATGATTAATGGATTTTTGATTAAGCAGAGTGAACATTTTTATTTTCCAAAACTAATCGAGTTTTTCATCTGTCTTCTTTTTTACGAAGTTCCGATCATCTGTCCGCGCGGTTAGCTGCTTCGCAACCATATGCCTGGGAAAGAAGTATCCTGCTTTCGATTCCCGTTGTTGATGTGAGGAGCTCAAGGATCTTCCGCAGCCATAGCCAAGTTAGCCTGTCTTGGGCGTGGACTGCAGAGTTTTTCTCCCCAATTTATCTGGGGTTTTTCCTCCTGGAAGCAGGCAAACGGGGTCCCGTGAACACACGCTTCTATAGACATAGGATATCTCCAGCAATAAGGAGTAACCAACATATTTATTCCGTAGGATTTTTCAGTTCCGAATGCTTACACGCAGTGTTTCTCAACGTGGGGGCATCGCCCCACAGGGGGGGGGGGGATAATTAGAATATTTGGGGACAATTAGAAAATTACATGTGCATATTTATACATATTTATATTATACTTTTTCAGAACTTGGCTGACTATTATGCTAGAGGGGGGGGGCATCAAAATCTTTGAGACGTTGAGATGGGGCATGATCCATAAAACCTTGAGAGACACTGCCTACAACAGTAAAAAGTGTAGGTCTACGCGTGAGCGCAAATCAGGATCCGATCATCTGTATGCTCTGTATGGAATGTTCATTATTAATACCTGAAATTGAAATTCGTTGGTTCGACTGCTGAAAAATCGCACGTTAAATTTAAACAAAGACAACTCCGGTTGTCAAACCTCTTTTTTTTTTTTTCCAAGTCAGTATGTGAGCTTCGCAGCTGTGTTGGATAAGAACCGAACTGTCCACAAAGATAGTGCAATTTCTATTTAGCATTGTATTAGTCATGAGAACCGCGCGGTTAGCCTAGTGGCTTTGCGCTTCGCAACCATATGCCTGGAGAAGGAGTGTCCCAGGTTCGATTCCCGTTGTAGACGTGAGGAATTTGAGGATCTTCCTCAGGCATAGCCAAGTTAGCCGATGTTGGGCGCGGTCAGTAGGGTTTTTTCCGCCAGTTTATCTGGCGTTTTTCATCCCGCAAACAGGCAAACCGACCCAGTGAACATACGCCTCTACAGTCAAAAATATACTCCCCCCGAGCGGCAGACCAGGCGACGGTTGGTTGGGAGTAGTACTAACAAGAAGTCGCATCTAAGTAACACGCGGACCCTGCATAGGAAGCGGGAATAACGCGTAGAGGAAGAAGATTGTATTAATCATGAATTTAAGTATATTTCTTTCTAGATTCTTAGATTAGACCACGTTAAATATTTCCAAGATACTCACAAGGTACACAACGAACTGCGTAGAACGCATAATTTTTGAATGAACTGCATTTATCAGAATCAAAATTTTTTTTATAGTTGACTTTTAGCTATTCTCCCAAGTTTCACTTACCCCAGATATCGTTTTTGGAAGGTAGCGAAAAAACTCGCTACATTTTTTTTTCATTAATAAAAAGAACAGAATGTTATATTTAATTATTAACTTTATAATGGGATATAATGCCTGCAATTTTTCCCCTAATGTCCAAAAAAAAAAAAAATGAATGAGAGAAGGGACTGCAAATAAGGACTAAACCACATTTACTCTCCTGAAGTATTCAAAGCTCAATGCATACCAAAAATAAAAAATAAAAAAAATCCAATGCTCACATTTAATAAAAATGCAACCTATCCAGCTCGAAAATACTGTATCATCCAAAAGAAATATTTAATCCCGTCATATAATCCATGAATCTCCTGAAACAGACAACTCTAATTGGTGATTAATACAGTGCCATGTGAAATATTTTGATACATACGAGTGGTCTGAAAAGTTCTCGGCCTCGACCATAGATGGCAACACTATTGACAAGATTTTTTTTCTAAGTTGGTACATCTATCATAAGCATCCATGTGAAATTGCAAGTGATTCAAGTAGTTTGTTTTATACAGCTGCCTGAGCAAAAGTCTTGACTGTATCCCTTGAAATGGATAAAATTTAGTATCGTGCGGTTATAAAATTCTTTCTAAAAGAAGGTTTGACGCCAAAAGAAATTCATTCGAAGTTCATAAAAGTTTATGAGCACATTTTGAGCACTCTTCTACTTCGTTTTGGACAATTTTAGAAATGGGCTGCCGTGCCCATACCAACCTTGAAGATGATCCACGTGAAGGACGTCCAAAAAGTGTAACAACACCAGAAATCATTGATCAAGTGCACGATATGGTGACTGGCGTATTGGATGACCGGCGGTTCAAAGTGCGTGAAATTGCTGAGACCATAGGCATTTCAAAAGAACGTGTAGGATATATTTTGCATGAAGAATTGAAAATGAAAAAGTTTTGCGCAAGAGATGGGTGTCACGCAGATCAAAAACGCACTCGCATGAAAATCTCTGAACAGTGCTTGGAGCGTTTTAACAAGAATAAAAATGATTTTGTGCATCGATTTATTACTATGTATGACACTCGTCATCCATAGTAATTTATTTATTTTTTATTACGTCATTTATTACTATGGATGACATCGGTGTTTTGGGATATTAAAGGCATCGTATTTATTAATTATCTTGAAAAGGGTAAAACAATAACCGAAGAATATTATTCCGATCTTTTAAACAAACTAGACGAAAACATTCGTGAGAAAAGACCTGGTTTGCAGAAGAAAAAATATCATCTTTCATCAGGACAATGCACCTTTAAAGGTGCATTGTCCTGATGAAAGGCGCTGCCCACAAAGGTACTTTGGCAACAGGAAAATTAAGGGATCTGCACTATAAATTGTCGGAACATCCGCCCTATTCCCCAGATCTGGCTCCCTCTGACTTCTATCTCTTCCCAAAACTAAAACTCTTCCTTACTGGTCAGCGTTTTTATTCGAATCAAGAGGTGACTGCAGCTGTAGAGGGGTATTTTGCATATCTTACTGAGAACATAGACAGGATAATGGCGCTGGAGCGCGCTGGAATAAATGTATTAGTCTTAAAGGAGATTATGTCAAAAAATAAATATAATTTTGAAATTATAAATTCGTTTTTATTTTTTCATTGTTAGGTCGAGACTTTTCAGACCATCCTTTTACCTTCCGTTATACCTTTTTCCTTTTACCTTCCGTTATACCAACTCCATCAGTAGCAATGGCAAAGAAATGTTTTTTTTTTTTTAAATAAACCCTGAAAACGTTTGTTTTCAATAAAATCAGCATGTTTAGATTCTTAATTAGAACGAATAAAGGAGCACAAAATCGGAATTTTCTTCTTGAATACGCTTTTAGAAAGACTAGTGTTTTTTTGTAGCTCAAAACAGGTGTTTTTGTATCTGACGTAACAATTCGTGATGCGTTAGTCACTTCCGTATTTGTTCTGAAATAAATGCGATTTATCATGTTAATACTACTGATATCGAGCAACTGAAGTAATGTTTATTTATTTTCTCTATTTGGATGAAAGCATTATGTTTTGAAATTTGAAAGCAACTGAATATTTTTATAGCGCCTCCAAAGCGCAGACAATGTGACGTTTGACTTTCGGTTAGAAATACTTGGATTTGAAAACTGTCTAGGATGCCATGAATAGAGATATCAATGACCATTAAGTCATGGATATCTCTATTCAACATTATTGTCGTTATTCATTTCTGATTATTTACAGCTAACCTGCAATCAGACTTGATCCACTGTAGTCACCAAAATTAATAATAATAATATTTATTAAAATCAAGAAATGCACATGAATAATTTTCGTTGACTGCGCAGATGACGTTGCTGCAAATAATGTCTAATCAACATGCTGCGAGTTCGAATCCCACGTGGCATGCATGTTTACGAAAATAAGTTATCAACCTTTGAAGAGTGGGGTAAATAAATAATATGAAAACTTTCCACTAGCTTGCAACTGCCATCCGTTGCAGCAACAGCGTATACAAATAATCAAGACTAATTGAATCTAATGTCAAGAAACTGAAAGACCATTAAACTGTCAAAGAGGAATCGCGATTTATTTTCTTTAATTATAAGTTAAAAAGGTTCTGCTTTTATACTCTAATTCTAATTGAAAAGTGTTATGCATTCGATTTTTAGTTAAAGATACCAAGCAATTTTATAAGCTAGGTGTTAATCCTTTTTTTCCAAGTAAGCAAACAGACCAGTAAGTCAAGCTTGCGCCTGAACATAGTTCAAGTCTGAGGCAAATTGAACTATGTTCAGGTGCAAACATGACTTATTGGTCTCTTTTGGTTACTTGAAAAAAAAAGATCAAAACCTAGCTTATAAAATTGCTTGGTATCTTTAACAAAGTATACCCAAGTTAAAAAACTTTCTACATATATATATATATATATATTTTTTTTTTAAATTTATTTATTTCTTAGGCAGTTGATAAATGCTATTCTAGCATTTCAGGATATGAAACATGAACCTGCTATATTATTATTCTCCACCTGTAGTCCAGTTAATTACTGTTAGATATAGCATCTTAATAATAATAATAATAATAATAATAATAATAATAATAATAATAATAATAATAATGATGATGAAGACTTGGTCGACCGGTTGTACCTACCGAGGAGAATAGGTGGACGGGGTCTGTTGCAAGTGAAACAAACTGCGAAAGAAGAAATTAGCTTAAAAAGTTACATCGACAATAGCTGCATGCAAATACTTCAAGCAGTTACACAAAAAGGTCTTCTGAAAGCAACAGGAAACAAATGCGGTTACAAAAAGGAACAACAAAATAACCGATGTGTGCGCTGGAAAAATAAACCTTTGCAGGGCCAATTTCTTCGAGATACTGAGGAGAAAATTGACGTGAACAAGACGTGACAATGGCTACAATATGAATATATTAAAAAAGAAACAGAAGGATTTATTCTAGCAGCTCAAGAACAGGCATTACAAACTAATGCAAGCAAAGCAAAAATTTTGAACATCAATAATAACAGCAAATGCAGATTATGCGATCAGAAAGATGAGACTGTAGAACATCAAATTAATGCCTGCGGCAAGATAGCTCAAACTGACTATAAATACCGCCATGATCAAGTGGCCAAAATAATTCATTGGCATGTATGCAAAAAATATGGCTTTCCTACTTCTGATAACTGGTGACAGCATAAAATAGAGACTGTATTGGAAAACGAAACAGCAAAAATTCTCTGGGACTTTAGAATACAAACTGATCGGCATTTGGAACACAATAGACTGACACCACAATTATCGAACAGCAACAAGTTTGGATTATTGATATCGCAGTACTCAGTGATAACAACATTAACAACAAAGAGCTGGAAAAAATTACTAAATATCGAGATCTGGCAATCGAAGTTGGCCGATTGTGACTTAAACACACGAAAGTCATACCAATAGTTATCGGTGCACTTGGTGCAACTTCAAAGAAGCTATCCAACTATTTATAGCAATTAAACATCAATGAAGTGACCCCGTATGATTAACAAAAAACAGCATTACTTGGAACAGTCCATATTTTACGACGCTACCTGACACACTATTCTTAGATTCTTGGGTAGAGTCTGAATTGTTGTGTATAACCAGTCAAATTGTTGTTTAAATAATATGTTGTTTAAATCTTGTTTTGACTGTGTATCAATTATGAGAATAGAATAATAATAATAATCATCAGATAACGCTTTTTATATCCTTATATGGAAGTAGGCGAGACCTTTTAACCCTATCTAACTTTTGGTGGCTGAGTGGGTAGTTCAATCTCCACCAGTAGCCAATCAGAGATAGCTTGCCCATGATTATCACTAATTATAAGCGGCAACCGATGAAGAGACGGACAAACAAATGCTGCCATCTTTTGGTACATAACCCTAACCGGATATGTTACTGTCTGAAATAGTGTTGGTTCTATGGTCGATTTTCTTGAGTTTACGCGAAAAAAAAAACCCCAGTTTCCGGGAGAAAAAAAAAATCCGTTTGCCCGTGCCAGAGATCGACTAAGTCAGAAAACGGTCTAAGATAGGCTTAGAAAAAGTTCTTCCAGTAGGCGACTGGACTTGAACTGAAGACTATCTTCGGGCGGCGCAGCGAATAGAATGTAAACGCCACTTCCACTGAGCTACACAGGCCTTTGGTTAAATCAGTAGATATCATTTCTAAGCAGATGGCTATATTTTAAAAATTAGAAATTTTCTTTATCTGAAAAAAAAAAGAAGCTATTCAAAACGCTTCGTTCTTTTTTTGCATGGTTTTCTTAGAACTAGGTCCGTTTTCCATTTTTTCTTTTGTTTTATCATTGCCACCAATTATTTCGGCTCTTAATTTCTTTATTTCTCTTTTTCTGATGCAGAATTTTTTTTTTTTTTAGTGTGGTGCATTTACTTTATGAAGGTTTCGCAGCAAGGCATAAGGATTATTAGCATTGCTTTGTCCATCCACGTAGCGTTTGTACAGCAAACGAACACAGGGCGATGGCGAATCACGTGGTAAACCTTCATTTCTTGGTAAACCATACCAAGAAATGAAGGTATGGTTTACCTTTATTTCTTGTTGTTCCTGTTGTTCTGTTTCGTTTTTTTTTTTTTCCCTGTCAGCAGTGAGTTAATCGTTCGAAAACCATAGCTGTAGGGTTAGTATTTTAACATAATAAATAATAAAATAATAAATAATCTACTAAAATAATAATAATAATGATTTGAATCCCAGCGAGTACTAATGTTTGTGAATGCCCTTAAGTGGGAGATGAATTTCATCGCCCGGTGTGAGGTCACCATCCCACTTATTGTAGATATTCGAAGCCTGAATTGGATTGAAAAAAGTTCTATGTTTAGTTTCCAGGGATATATTTCCAAATGATATAACCCTTAGCTTCATCACCACCACGAATGGTTGTATAGGTTTACAACCATTCGTGGGTGAGGCACATAAAAAACAACAACCACTGTATCTACCGTTCTTCACGAATTTATTATGAGGATTCTTATAAATCGGTTTATGGTGCGCATGGTTATGTTCCCGTTTTTGTATAGTAAGTCTCCATGACAAGCTACAAGACAGTGTGAATGTTTAGACACCGGGGGGTGGGATATATGGAGCTGCTTTTAGTTTAAAGTTATATATGATTGTTATTATTTATATTTTCATTTTTAAAAGATAAAGAAAGTCAACTCTAGCTTTATGCAGAAATCCGTAATTGATAAGTTTAAATTTCCATATTTATTCGTTTATGTGACGTAAATATATCAACACAACAAATCAATTAATTAATAAAATCAAGAAATGTATGCATATTACCTATTGGAAAAGAGAGTCTGAAAAGGCTTAATCTGGCGAATTATTATTATGTGACACCTCCGGGGAGTCCAAAGGCTATTCGAGGGAGAGTGTGCCAACAGCATCGAACGATTGGATCCCTTCCAACTACTAACCGCGCTCAAACTTGCTTAACTTTTTGTTGAGCCATTAATAGCAGAGGCTCTACCAATCGCCCAACCTAAATTAATAGAAAAAATATATTATAAATCCATCCTTATTTCATAGTCCTATGTATAGAAACTTAGAAAATTTTGAAAACTAGACCAAAGAGCTTATGAGAATACTCTTCGACATCGGAGTTGCCTCAGACTTGCTCTACTTAAAAGACACTAGCTCTGCCCAGGAACCCATATATTCGCCTTTTATTATCGCTTTTAAGTTTCAGCCTCTTTCGAATTGTTGGCTCTCATCAAAGATCACGCAGAAACTTTAAGATAGAAAACCCTTCTTCCGTTTAATACCATAGGATTTAACTGAATTTATTTTAATTGAAATTATTAACTTAGTTTAATAATTCCAATTACGCAAGAATTCACTTATGAAAAACATAATTTTCCGACACCGGACTACTGTAGTAATAAACAGAGGGTTTTTGTTCTCTTAAGGTTTCTGCCTGATCTCTGATGAGAACCAATAGCTCGAAAGAGCTCTTAGGCTAGTGAAACCGAAAGCACTAATAAAAGAATAATATACAGGCGCCTGAGCAGAACTCATGTCCTTTAAGTAGTGTAAGTCCTAGGAAACTCGCAATGTCGAATGTTGTATTCTTATAAGCTCTCTGGTCTATTTTTCGAAACTTTCTATACATTCGGCTATGAAATAATGATGGATTTATAATATTTTTCATTTCTATTAAGTACACATATTAATATTTTTAAAAATTGTTATATATTGATTTCAATTTTTACATTTTCTTTTTTATAGTAATACCATATTACATTATTTGTAATACCATACTCTGGCATGTGACTGACAAATCCTCACTGCAACCTATTAGTAGTGGCAATTTATTTTACACTAGATTTCGTGATTAATTGATTAATGGTCTAACTGTTAAATGAAATATTAAATGAAATGATAAATGAAAATGTTTGTCAATACGGATAATCCATAAAACAATATCCCGCTTGTTTTAAAAGTAAGCAGAATATTGTTTGAAGCAACTCACTTTGTGTGAGCTGCAGATGAGAAAAAAAAAAATTTAGATATTCCCCATCATAAATTCTTAAGCTTGTTAATAAAAATTAATTAATTAATTAATTAACTAACTAACTAAATTCTATAAATGAATATATGCTGTTCATAAAACATCCAACATTACATTTTTTTTTTCATTTTTGATTTTTGATTAAGCCAAAGAAACTTAGGCTGCGAGACGAGTATATTATGACAATAAACTACGTTCTTGTGTCAGATTACATATTACGCTGAAGGAAAATTCCAAATTTAGAGAGGAAAAAAAAACATGTCACTTACATATGAGGCAAACTCATCATTCGTGTAAAACCTAGATAAGTAGGGGGAAAAATATGATGCTCAATAGTTAACGAGTTTCATAACTATTCTACTTATTACGCTACTCATCGATCAGTTTACTGATCGATGAGTAGCGTAATAAGGTTTTAAAATCACAATATCAGCAAATTTTAACAAATTCATAATCTTTAGCGGCACTAAACGAATCCTTTCCAGAAGAAGTGCTTTATAACGCAGACTAAATTCAATTTATTCAGATTCAATATATATTTGTTCCTGTCAACTCTCTCTCTCTCTCTCTTTCTCTCTCTCTTTCTCTCTCTCTCTCTCTCTCTCTCTCTCACACACACACACACACACACACACACACACACACACACACACACACACACACACACACACACACACACAATGAAAGAGAGAGAGAGAGAGAGTTTTGTACAGAATGCAATATCCTATCTTACCGCTAACCACCAGGAAATTATTCACAACGAAGAGGATGTTTAAGGTGTAAAACAGACAATTATTAAAAGCTAGAGAAAATAAATTTATTCCCAGCACAATAAACTCTGTATCATTTCTACTTCTTGTTTAGCCCCTTTCCATCCACTGCTGGATACTGTGTCAGATCTTTGTAGACCATCTCCCTATCTTGTTCTTTCACGATCTTTTCCTTCTCTTGGTACCCACTCAGTGCTTAATTTTGTCCATCTTTCGTCTGGTGGTCTGCTAATATGGCCAACCCATCTCCACTTACATGCTTTACAACACTTCGCAATATCATCTACTCCAGTCATCTCTCTAATTCTAGCATTTCTAATGCTATCCCCTTTTTGTTAAGTAGAGTATTCTTCTCTCGAAGGCTCTTTGGGCAACACGCAACCTGCCTTCCTGCTTTTAATAATTTTCCCATGAGACGTTCTTAAGGACTTATTCTAATGCAGTAGAAAACAATTTCGGTGATAGAGGATCTCCTTGCCTTATTCTTCTCCCAATACCAAATTCCTTTCCTTGCTGTTCTAGCTTTATACTGGCTGTTGAGTTTTGATATACAGTTTTTAATAATCGAATATATACTTTGTATATATCTGATTTTTTCTAGTACTTATTTTTAAATAATAATTGTAGAGAACAGTTGAAATCATATTTCAAACTAACGCATTCAAAACTATCCACCTGAAGCATGTCACATACACGCGCTTTTTTGCTTTCTCACCGCTAATGCCTCTACAGCGTTGCCTCTTGAAATGATGCACTGCCAGCAATTTAGAATTCCTCGAGGTTTTCACCTTTTGTCTCGTACTAGAGAACCAGTAGACCTCGAAAAAAAATCTCATCTCTGAACTTTAGCTCTTGCAAAATCAACAAAGACATTGCAATAAGTAGTCGATTTTTCGAAAGATGATACGACACCGGCGTATTATTATTGCGGCCATCCAAACTATTCTTGTTTGCCACATTTTAATATGATAAAAATAAAATAAAAATTTGTTTACTGAAAAGAATATTCAGAAATTTTTTTAATTTCTTACTTTCATTAAAATGTCCATAAAATTGAAAATCTGCATAAAAATTAAAGTGGTTTGTATCTTTACTTTTTATCTTCTATATGACACAAGACAGGAAAACAACTATTTATATAATAGTTGTTTTCTATGGTTTATGAAAACCATAAACCATATTAACATAAACCATGTTAAAACCATAAATTTATGGTTTTAACCGTGTCACCCTATATATCTGCAATTTCGTATATTATGAAAACCAGTTAAAAAGTCACCGCTTTAATTTTCTTATAGTTATACTGAAGTATACGTATGGGTTAACATTTGGCCTCTCCCCAACACGGAGAGAAACAGATAGAGTTGAACAACAGAACAAATTGTGTTCCAAAAGTGCGCACAGCACACACTTAGTATGCACTACTTGGGAATGAAATACACGGAAGAACACTGCAACTTCAAACATTAAAATTCAAATACAGATCTGCATATCTAACGAAATTAATATATGCTGCCGTTTCATCAGCATACACACATAAGAAATGATTTTTGCTCATGATGCAATGTTAAGTTCTTAACCGTCTAACAAGTAATCTTGAAAATCGTTTTTTTTTTTTTTTTTTAAGACAGCGGGTGATCTTTTTTCACAAAACGTCCCCATCACTCCTCTTTTCTATTCAGTTCTTTCGATAGTATGTGCTCTCTCTCTCTTTCTCTCTCTCTCTCTTTCTTTCAGCTTACTATGCACTCAGTCTGTTTATTTGCTTTCCTCGTCATTTTATATGCCTATTTAATCCTCTTTCATTCGCTTTCTAATTACACGCACTTCCGAAAATGTCACTGGAGGCCACTCACACAGACGTCAAGAATAACTGGAAAAGTTGATGTCATTGCATTGCTATTCGACTCACGTAACATGCTTAACACTGATTGTGACACGACTTAGACTGCATTACTCGGTCTTCAAGAGCTGCTTAACATACTGGCAACGAAAGTCCCTTAGATATCCATGACAAGGCAACCTGTCAAGAAAGAAACAGCATGTGCATTACACAGATAAATGGTATTGAAAAATGCTAGTCAATGCCGGCCTTTAACCTGCCAGAACTATTTTAGCTTATCAAAGGATACATCAAATATAAAACGATCGTCTTAATACCATGGTTAGATAGTTTTTCCTACCTGTAAAACATGCACCGAACAAAAAAAAAAAATTTTTTTTTTTAAATAAATAAATAAAAATAATAATAATATTGCTTATTCGACTAGCTGACACCCAAACATCACATCACATTTTAATTCCAATAACAAAGCTTTAATAATATACAAAAGCATGTTGTTAATCTTTTATTCAAGTAAGAAAATTTAAACAATATATTTTTGTATATTATTAAATTTTTATGATTTAATTAATAATGATTAAGTATAAAATTTAAGCATTTTATACTTAAAATTAATCCAATTATTAAAAAATGGCATATGTTTTATAATAATAACTAGTATTTAACGGCGGAAGAAATATCTAAGCATTCTAATTCTTAAATATCTTTATATTTAATCTTTATATAGATTATAATATAATGTACTATAATTTATTATAATTATAATATACTATGTAAAGTTTCGACATTAGACCATCAGCAGGCAAAACATGACATCACTGTCCATTGTCTATATTCTCCTTTATGTCTGTTTTGCGGGAAGAAATATCTCGAACATTCACGAAAATGAACTTTCTAATTAAATTTTGGTTGAAGAAAATCATGCCACTTCTGTATGCGATCGGCTAAGTCAACTTCGGATAAAAAGCATTTATAAATGTTCTTAGCGTCCTAGATTAAAATCCAAATATAACAAAAGGTTAACCCCACTTCTCTCTGGAAAGACTCCTAAACGCCATGAGTAAGAGTATTCCATAGTTTTCTGAAACAATTGCCATTACAGCATTGCTAATATGAAAAGCGCAATTTCTATTTTAGACTGTAGCATCAATAAAATGTTTGTAAAAAATTTCAGCAATTTTTACTATGGAAACGAAACATGAATTAATACTAAAAAAAAAAGCTGATATTTAGATTACATTTCTTATGAAACTAAAGGAAAACTATATTAGGGTAGGCAATCGGATAATTCCTCATTTTAATAATCAGAACTGCATGCACTACTTGTAGGGTTAAATAATATTATTTTAATATATATATATATATACACGGAAAGGAGTTACTAATTTCTTTTGTTATTGTTGTTTAGTTACTGAACCAAAGTTCAAAAATGTTTTTAGTTTCTGATTTCGTATGGGTCGATCGTCTCTATTATCTTCCCCTTTTCTACATCTAATACTATGGAACACTATGGAATCAACTGGTTTTAAAATCTCAATAAGCAAACACTCAAAAATCAAGTTACTGAAATGTTGTGATGTGTGGAAGTTGAATTCCAGTTAGTAATAATTAGAAGAAGACCACGTCTGAATAAATACGTCAGCAATTACCAGTAAAATAATTAGTGGTGAGTTACTTTGTATTTGTATTTTGTTGTTTTTTCTCCTGCCTGTCTATTTTATACTTTGACTGCGAAATCTGTTTCTCATTTAGTCAAGCAATCATATTAAACTCTCAAACACATTTTTATTACTATTGTTGTTGTTGTTCTTTATACACGGAAAGGAGTTACTAATTATCCTACCAAAAAAAACAGTACTGAACTTCAACTCTCCCCCCCCCCCCCCACACACACACTTAGTACACGCGGTATGAGATGTTCGACTGAATGCATATTAATAGAAGAGCACGTGCAGAGTCTACAGTGTAGACTCTACACCATTACATTTAGCTATAGCAATGGTGTTGACGTTGGAAGAAAAGGCTTCTACTGTTGAGCATTATTTGCGTTCATATGGAGCTGGTACAGCAAATGGTCCAAGCTTACTACGTGCTTGTGAGCAGTTTGTTCATCGTTTCCGTAAGAGTGCCCCCAGACAATAGTGTCATCATTGCCTTAATCGAGAGGTTCCGACGTACCGGGAGTGTTATGCCGCAATGTAAAGGGCATCCGGGGAGACCACCAACTGTTAACACAAATGAGAATCACGGGCGGGTGCTGGCTCAAGTGTTATAGTCTCCTAAACGCAGTCAACGCCGAACAGTAGTAAAACTTGGGAGAGCGAGGCGGTAAGAGAATCATTAAGACAGAGAATCCTTAAGGAGCTGGGTGCCTTTTCTTACGTCATTCAGCTGGGTCAGCGGTTAATAGCAACGGATTATGCTGCACAGCGAGAATACTGTGCACGCGTGCTGGCCAATGTGAAGATCGTCCTTCCTCCATAATGCCTGATTCTCGGACAAAGCTCAGTTCCATCTAAGCGGTCATGCAAACATACGAACCTACAGGTTTCTTAGTTTCTCGAGACCTGAATTTGTCCAAGAGAAATCTCTTTATAGCGAGAAGGTCGCCGCATGGTGTACAAATTCCGGCCGTGGCATAATTGAGCCCTACTTTATTAAAGAAGGTGATATAACCGTGACCTTAAATAGCGAACGCTACATCGAGAATGTGTTGGTTCCATTCATCCAGGATTGCATAGGGTGTGTCGTGCAAAAAGCATTCCATTTCGTACACCCGTATTCCAACAGGACGGAGCAACCTGTCATACATCACGTGATTCTAGAGTCTATTTATCAGAACACTTCGCAGGGAGGCTCATTTCGAGATTCACAGAATTCCCGTACCCTTCACGTTCTCTTAATCTCACATCGCTTGCCTTCGTTTTGGGTATATTGAAGGAATGGGTATTACACCATGACCGCCTTCAAACTTTGATTAACTAAGGGATAAAATCACATGATATGTCCAGCAGATTTCCCAACCCTTGTTCTCTAAGATGACAAGAGAACTTTCGCATGCGTTATGAAACCTGTCTTGAAAGACAAGGCGCTCATTTCGAATACGTAATCTACTGTTGTGAATGATTTATTCACAACATGGATGTACATATCATCAGTTGTAAACATATATTTTTTCTTAATATACCCGTTTATTCCATAATATGTATCGTTGTAGGCATTCAATACTGTTTTTATTTTATTTTTTGCGCCATACTAGCGATACAAACGTTCGTCGATACAACATTTGTATCGACGTACGTTGTGCAAAGACATAAAGAAAGAAACATACGCCCGCACTGCTGTTGAACAGTTAATTTTCATGCAGTTATAACTTGTTGCAAACATCACAGCTTGACTGATGACAGATGGTACGTGTTATTTTCTCAGTTGAACAGGCGAATATTATTGCAATAAAAAGTTGGGCTGATTATAACTGCACGTAGCTTATCTGTTCAACAGTATGGGCGTATGTTTCTTTTTTTTGTCTTTGCACAACGTTCGCTGGTACAAAGTACATCAGTGGACAGGGGCGCACCGGCCATATGTGCAATGTATGCGACACACAGGCGCCAGGATAGTAAAGGCGCCAAAGATTTGGTATGATATTTTAAATAAAGTGAATTTTGTCAGCAAAATACTGCAGTCTTCATCTATGAATCACCAACTTACTTTAGATGCACTGAATGATCTAAATCAATTTTTAAATGATTATAGGTCTGATGAAACTTTCAAAGAAATTCAAGAGCGAATGCTGGTCTTGAAATTCACGCTTGCTCTTGTTATCGTTGAGGGAGTGAGAGGCGTGATTGAAGTCTCATTAGCGGAATAATGAATTACTGACCATTTAGAAATTTATGTACATTTAATCATACAAATACGACATTTATTTTACAAATAATATTAAATCTTTTTCAGTTTAGCTACTTGAATACAAATTCTACCCTACGGTTCTTCTTTATGAATTGGTCAATGACATCGTCATAAAAAGTTGGTTATAACTTAATTTTCCCAAGCAACACGCACACTTGTAAAGGCTGACTGAAGCTCACTGGCTAGAGCTACTTTGACTGCGTATGGCCCGTACTTAAGACGACGTGAAGGGAGCGGAAATGGCTACGCGCGTGCATGAAATCACATTGCTGCAGCGAGGACCTGGAAGCTCTTACAACCGAGCAAGCCAAGGTAGCTTTGACTAGACGAGCAAGCATCGGCCTTCGATACACAACGCAAAGCTCAATTATTGCCGCGCAAACTTAAGACGCCTTCTGTCTACAAAAATAAAAGCCTAAATGGAATGCATATAAATGTATGCATTTATTAACAAATAAATATTACTTCTTTCTCAAAAGCATGGAGAATTCGCCACTGAAGAAATTGTAGAAAGCTAAAATTAATTGGAGCAAAATTTGACGCATAATCTGTATTTTATAGTAGTAGTAGACCACTAGGGCGACGTAAAAAAGACAACACAATTTGATTACGAATATGAAAATGAAAATATAGTAGATCCTGAAATTTCATTTAAAGTAATTTTTTTTCTCTGTAAAATAGATCAAATATTACAATCTTTGAAGGAAAGATTTACTTTATTAAAATAACATATGAATTCCTTTCAGTTTTTGTATTTGTTAAGTACTTCACGAAATAAAGAATATTTATTATCTTGTAAAAAGTTACGACAAAAATTAACACATGAGAATCATTCAGACGATTTATGGAAGAAATTTTACACTGTCAACCATTTATTTCTAATTTTAAAAACGATATATATATCAGATAATTCAGTATATTTATTCAAACGACTTAATCACAGTTTATCCAAACTTTACAATTGCTCTTCGGATTCTTTTGTCATTACCGGTATCTGTAGCATCTGCGGAACGGGTTCTTTTCTAAATTTAAAATAATTAAAAACTACTTGCGCTCCACAATGGTACAAGACAGACTTTCAAATCTTGCCATTATATCAATAGAGTCAGATATGTTGGATCAACTTGATATTATTCGAGAATTTTCATTAATGAAAACTAGAAAAGTTCAATTCATTAAGTGATTTTTTTTTCTGTTTAAATATTTATTTAACTATTTCTTTACCCAATAATGTTTAACATGTTCCTATGTTATATATATATACTTGTATTTATATACTTGTAAGTTACTATTATTTATTTATCTTATTATTTATTTACTTAATTTTTTTCCAAATTATTAACACGTTTTAGTAGTATTGGTGGGAATGAAGATCATATAAACTGTAAACCTGCTCAAAAGACCAAATATGGTAACTTTTTCAAGCCACTTGCGGGCCTCAATACGAAGTGATGAGGTGGTGGTGGTCTCACACCATCATCTGCGTCGTAACGACATATCCATGACATTACATATCATCCACAAACTCCATCACAGTGGGATTCGAATCAACAGCATGCTGCTTGGACAGAAGAGATGCCATTCACTCGGCCAATTTTTACAAAACAACGAAAATATCGACAACTGGAAGTTCTACTACGAACAATTTCAAACTGTATGAAATGTAACGTAGGTCAGTTGGTATAGACCAGCCCTCTGCTTGGAAAGACTCAGATTTAAATCCTATCTATGAGAAATCCTATCCTAACAGACAAACTGGTTCTGTGAACAGATCTACAGCCAAAAATACGTCCGCATATGTCCGTATATGGGACAGAAGTAGCAAACCGCCTGCATTAATTTGCCTAGAAATCCTTAATTAGGACTCAACCAGTCGTAGCATGAATGAGAATTGATGATGATGATGATCTTGTGTAAACAATTAAAAATGCCTACAAGAAAGATGTACATTTAGTTATATGCGAATACAGTAATTTTCGTTGTTAAACCCTAGTCCTAGGGTTAAAATTAGTTGAAGATTTTTTTTATTCGTTCGGTTGGGTGCAATTATGGTTGAAGAAATTAAGGCTACATCCATAATTTCACTGGACATCAGAAGCTGCTGTAGGGACACGCCTCACCTCCGTAATGTGCAACACGAATTCTCGCCAAGCGGTCTTACTGTAGTCCTTTCTAAAGGCTTCAACTCTCCCAAGACCAGTCACTTCAAACACACCATCCATGAGGGTCTACCGCTTACCCTTTTTCCAGGGAAAACGGGTAACCAGACACCCACAAATTATGATTATGGTCAATCTGGTCTTTCAGACCATGCTTTGGATACCGCTCATAGAATCAACTGGCTAAAAAAAGATCACCATGCTCCATTACAGCAAAAGACTGCTTTCTGAATCTTCGGCTACTTTCAAAAATGAGCCTAACTGGAATAAATATGATTGTATAAAACTTTCAAAAAGATGGGAGAAACTAATACCTCGAGATCCCAGTTTACATCTGAGGCCGTCCTATAGAGGGCGCCCCACCAAGTTAGAACAAGTCTTTCGTTCACGTTCACTTACTTTTGTATTGCCTGTGTGTGTGTGTGTGTGTGTGTGTGTGTGTGTGTGTGTGTGTGTGTGTGTGTGTGTGTGTGTGTGTGTGTGTGTGTGTGTGTGTGTGTGTGTGTGTGTGTGTGTGTGTGTGTGTGTGTGTGTGTGTGTGTGTGTGTGTGTGTGTGTGTGTGTGTGTAATTGTTTATTAACGACAAAATATATTTTCACAATATAAATAATTAATGTCCCAAAGTAGTGTTGGTAACAACCAGCGACCACCCAGCGTCATTCTTATTTGTCGTTGAGATGACAACACGCAAAATCACACAAGTATATGCTCACGTCTACGGACGAGAAATTCCAACGGAAATGAAATGAAGAAAACAAAAGCCTAAAAAGAAGAAGAAAGAATTCACAGAATAAAATTAATTTCTATAAAATGAGGGAGGGGGACAGATAACAGATATCGTGAAATGCAAATTAACTTATTCGAAAACTTTATTTCTGATGAAAGAGAATTACTTTATTATTATTATTGTTCCGGGCAACTCCAAGGAGTCGACAGACTCATCGAGGGATGCCCTAACATCATGTCAAGAACAACTATTCGACATTGACACAGTATCTATCATACCTTGCCTTGAACTCATTCACGGTCGTAGCACCCACAACAGACTCTGGAAGCTTATTCCACTCATTCACCACTCTCCAAGTAAAAAACCTAGCTCTAACTCCCTTGTCAACCACGCTCTTGCCCAGCTTCCATGCATGGCCCCGAGTCCTCCCACCACCACCAGTCATATTTCCAAAAATATTTTCTGGATCAATCTTATAGAAACCCTTCAGTAATTTGAATCTCTCAATCATATCACCCCTCCTTCGCCTATCGTCCAATCTCTGCAACCCACAAATTTTCAACCTATTCTCATAAGGTTCATTCCACAGACCTTCTATCATCTTGGTCACTCGTCTCTGGATCCTCTCCACTTCCTCCCCATCACGAAGAAATCCTGGTGCCCATAACTGGGCACAGTAGTCCAGATGGGGTCTTATCAAGGCTCGATACAGAGGAACAACAACTTGTTTGTCTCTGCATGTTAAAGTATTTTTCAGAAGCCAAGTGATTTGATGAGCTGATTTAGTCACTTTTTTCAATGTGCCTATCCATCAACACTCCCAAATCCCTGGCCTCATCAATCTCCTGGAGTACGGTTCCACCAATGCGATATACTGCTGCTATTATTTTCACCCCAAAGTGCATAACCTTACACTTTGCCACATTAAATTGACATCCATTTTTCCTAGCCCAGTCCTCCAGACTATCCAAATCATCCTGTAAAATTTTGACATCCTGTGCACTCACAATTGCTCTACCCAACTTTGCATCATCAGCAAACAAGTGAACACTTCCTCTCAAATCCTTTCCTATATCATTGATGAACAAATTGAAAAGCAGTGGTCCAAGAACAGAGCCCTGCGGCACACCACTAGTCACCAGCCGTCTTTTAGACTCCACTCCTGCATAAACCACTCTCTGGTATCTCTCCTTCAACCACCCTCCTATCCATCTCACCAACCCTATATCTATCCCCATCTGCTCCAGTTTACTGATTAGGGTTCCATGTGGTATCCTGTCGAAGGCATTGGCAAGGTCCAGTAGTATCACTGTAAACCCATTACCCCTATCCAGTTCAGCCGTCACTGTGTTATAAAACGTGAGCAAGTTACTGAGGCATGATCTACCCTCTTGGAATCTCCTTTATGCAGTGGAACTATTTTCCCCTCTTTCCACCGGCTCGGGACTAACCCAGACCCGAGACTCAAATTAAACAAAATGGTCAAGGGTACTGACAATTCTTTAGCCGCTTCACGTACGACACGAGCTGGTATACCATCCAATCCCACAGATGTATTGACATTGAGGTTTTGCAATAGACTACTCACCTCCACTTCATTCACCACAGTTCCCGTATAATCTATTGGTTCATTCATTTCTGCAATGTCACCACCTGGATGATATATACTTGCAAAGTGCTCACTCAGTAACTCAACTATATCAACTGATTCAGTTACTTCCCTACCATCGGCATTCCTTAAAATCATTCTGCCATGTACATTTTTCCTTTTACTTGCTACATATCTAAAAAACTGTTTAGGATTCTCTTTAGCCTGCATGGCCAATGTTCTTTCATAATCCTTTTTTGATTTTCTTACCACACTCGTTACCCTTCTGGCCTGCGCTTTACACCGTTCATGTGCCTGCCGTTCACCTTTCTCCTTAAATTCCCTCCATAAGTGCTTCTTTTTTTGCAGCTCAAGCGTAATGGTGTTATTCATCCATTTAACCCCTACTTGATTTATTATTCGGACTCTAGGTATACAGTCAGCCATTGCTTCATGCAAACACTTCTTAACTGCCTCCCATGCACTATCAACTTCTAGTCCTTGCCGTTGTACATGCCATGGCACTGAACCAATCAAACTCCTAAGCTTGTCATACTTTCCAGCCCGATAATTCCACATGTACCCTGTTTTAATTGAAAATTCCACACCTTTAGCCACCTCCCAAGTCAAGACCCTATGATCACTCTCACCAATTGGTGGCAATGTGGTCATATTTGTTACAGCCAAATCCTCAGATGTAATTACTAGGTCAAGCACTCTCTGACCCCTAGTATTTTCCATTACATGCTGTCGCAGATAGTTATCCCTTAATAACCGCATAAAATCCAATTCCTTCCTCCAGTGTGTCCTCTCCTCACTCCAATCAATGCGACCATAGTTGAAATCTCCCATAATAATTACCCTCCTTCCACTCATTTCTTCTATTTGCTTGTGCATACTGTCACCACCATCTTTTCCATCACCTGGTCTATAGCAGCACCCAATTGTATATTTAGTTCTGCTAGCCACAATCTCACACCAAATGGCCTCAAATGTGCTCTTTTCTCTATCCTGCAATTCAACTTCTATTCTCCTTGGCTGTAGCTCATCAGCTATCATCAACAATACTCCTCCTCCCATTTTATTCTCCCTGTCATTCCTGAACACACTATACCCATCACATTCAATCCCACTAGCTATATCATCTACAGTCAGCCATGATTCACTAATACCAATAACCTGTGGTCTGGAAGTGCCAACCATGGCCAAAAACTCTTCCTTCTTGTTCCTAATACTCCTAGCATTAGTGTACATGAATTTAAGACCCCCATTAGCCCCAACCCTACCTTGATGCCTTATATTGACTATCCCACTCTGATTTGTTGTCCTTATTCATTCGGTCATATTATATTCGTTCATACATTCAACTGCCTCCCTAAGGACTGTATATCTACCCCCCCCCCCTTAATAAATCTAGTTTCCCTGAATTTGCACATCCATTACATTCAGCAACACTTTCTCAAGTCTCCTTACACCGTAACCATTCAAATGCAAGCCATCCATCTTATATAGATCCTTTCGCCCATCGAACTCACTCCACACATCCACAAATTCCACACCACTCGTCATACATAACCCACGCATAAAGTTATTCGCAATTATGGCCCTCCTTTTAAACATTTCACTGTCATACCGTGGCAAAAGACTAATCATTCTAAATCTCTCACTCTTTTCTTTTGCTACCTCAAACAATTCATTCAGGTCTTCTATCATTTCCATTTTATCTCCTTTCAAATCATTCGTACCTGCCACAACAATCATTTCTTTCACCCTTTCCTTTTGCTCTCTAATAGACTCAGTTACATCCTTTATGGTCGCACCAGGTTGGTACGATTTTGTCAAATCCTCTACTATCACGCCTCGTACTAACGAGTCTTCATACAGCACTCTATCCTTCATTTTGTTCATGTTCACACTCATACGCCTATTTTTCCTGTCATACTTTTTATTATTGGTTGATTCATTCAGTCGACTTTTGCTCATACGCTCTAGCTGCTGTTTTGCCCTTTGTATCGCACCATTGAACAACGCGATCTCACTCATTGCATCTATCTCATTCTTTTTTATTCTCTGTAAAACCATAAATACTATCATTCACACTCTCACAATTCTCTGGTACAACCTCGCCGTTTCTTGTTATATCCCTATTTTCTTCATTCTGAAGTTTGACAAAAATATCACACTCACGATCCGAAATACACTTCAATTCCTCATTCTCCCTACATTTTCTACACACATTCACTCCTTTATTATCATCTAACCACACTCCGCAAAGCGTACATTTCGCAGATAGTACACTGAATCATCTCTTTTACATTACCGTTCTTGAAAGAAGATGGCGAACCATCATTACTGGCCGCCATTTTCCTTCGTACTGAAGCCATACTTACTAGTAAAGTATTTTATCAAATTATAAATTATAAACACCAAAAACACACACAGAGACGCACTAAGATACGCAAGGCAAACAAAACTACGCAATATTAAAGTAAATTTATCAACAATAACTGAAAATAACGCTTATCTTATCTGGAGCTTTCACGCTACGAATCCCTCTAGCGGCGACTTCCCGACATAGATTATGTTATAAAACACTTTAGTACACTATTATTATATTATTACATTATTATATTATTATTATTATTATTATTATTATTATTATATGACACCTCCAGGGAATCCAAAGACTCATCTAGGGAGAGTGTGCCAACAGCATCGAATGATTGTTCCCTTCGAACTTGCTTAAGTTTTTGCGTGAGCCATTAGTAGCAGAGGCAACCTTTACTTTTCGAGTACAATTATCGAATTATCTCTATTATGATAGATATGATACATATTATATCACCAACAAACAATGTGACAGGTTTTTTTTTTCTAGATATATAGTTGATATATGAATACTTAAGATCCATTCCATTCCGCAGCCGAGGACGGTACTCTGTTACCAGTCATTTTAACGAAAATGTTAGGTTAAATTAGATTAAATTAAATTAAATTAAATTACGTTACGATACATGGCGTTGGGTTAGTTTGACATGCCTAAGTCTGTTCTGTTCTGTTCTCCCTTGAGAACAGAGCAGAACCTGCTGAAATAATTTAGGTAAACATTTGCTCTATTTCTCCAAAAACAATGAAAAACCGAGTTTTGTTGCTCTTCTTAAATCTAGCATAGGCAGTTAAAATTGTTCTTGGGAGCTGGTACACACAATATGTAATTGCAACTAAAACGCACACCTAATTATATGCAGATTTGTACACTTTAAATAAGCGTATAATCAAATAGACTGAAGGAATGAGAGGAAAATATTAGACGGTATAAACGCTGCTCTACATAACGTATAAGTATTCAAAATTACTGAATATTTACTTACTGATGTCGTTTTACTTAATAGTATTAAGTATATTAACAAACTGGAAACTACTCTGTTAGATTTAATTATACAGCAAACATGGATTGTTTGTAATATGAAACACCCATACACATTTTTAACCGTCTTCTGCTCGTAATTTTTGCTTCTGGCGTCACCGCTTAGTGTTTATGTGCGCCACCTAGCACGATAATAATTGATTAAATAAATAAACTAATTAATTAAAAAATATGTAAGATTTTTGCCTTATGGGGGATATAAAGTGAAATTTGAACGCGACGAAAAAAGTTTATTTACACAAACCTCAGCTAAGATATATAAGACAGTGAAACTGCAATTAATTAGTATTGGTTATTCATTTTTATTTCATTAAATAATTATCGAATATAATTATTCGATAATTATTTAATTATCGAATAATTATTTAATTATCGATAATTTCAAATAATTAGTTAATAATTATTATTATTATATTATCGTAATTATATGAACATTATTATTATTTTAGCAACATAATTGATACCCAGTCAAAACAAGATATCATATAAATAAAAATTTCACTGGTGATTCAAAACAATTCAGATTCTACCCAAGAATCTAAGAATAGTCCGTCAGGTAGCGTCGTAAAATATGGACTGTTCCAAGTAATGCTGTTTTTGTAGGTCATATGGGGTCTCTTCATTGATTTTTAATTGCTGTAAATAGTTGGACAGCTTCTTTGAAGTTGCACCAAGTGCACCGATAACTTTGGTGTGTTTGGTATGTCTTATAAGGTCATTTACGGAGTTCATATGTATCCCTGACTTAATAATATCAATATCCCTGGCTTAATTTTACACTGCACTTCTGTCAAAACATTCTGAGGTATGTCGTCAGCTTGATGTTTACTGAGTTGAATTCCAAAGTTTGATATAGCTACCTCCTGATGATCTGCTGTTACTGGAGTTTTTGGTTTATTACGTAACTCTTGCAGCTCAAGTTCAGTAAATATTTTTTTTGGGAAAATGAAATTCGTTTGGTCCATAAGTCTTTGTTCTGTTATTACAGAGTCTGGGAATTTTTGTTTCGAAATTAAATGCATATGCTTCCTGAACCCTCGTTTTTCTGGTGTTGATCTGTAAAAACATTCCATAATTTCTCTGTTTTCTTCTACAATCCATTTTTTACGGTTGGTTTCTTTCAGTCGCTTTTCAGCTTCCTGCCCTGATTGCCCAGCAAGGAGAGCTGGGTCCTGTAGCCCACTTGTCGCCTGATGCCCAGGATCCCCAATATCTGACGCAGTCCTTGATGACCCGGGCATCGACTGATCCGGTATGGATCGACTGATCCATACCGGATCAGATTATTAAAGGGCATTGGCGACAATCTCGTAAAAAATACAGACTGGAATTGCCTACTTAACATAAATGATTCTGTAACTTTATATGAGAACTTCCAACTAATGTTCACAAAAGTATACAAAAAAGCAACAAAACCTACACAAATGAGGCGACAAACAGACAATAATCCATGGATAAATGGTGATATTCTAAATAGTATTTCTGTAAAGGAAAATCTATAGAAAATACTAAAAAAGTCACCCAGTAACACTCAACTACAAAGATTATATAAAAACACAAGAAACCGACTAACAACAAAAATTCGTAGGGCTACTACTTCCAAAAATTCATGGAATATAATCATTATATGAAGCAGACATGGGCTATACTGAATTACTATACGAATTACTGACTCGAAAAAATAAAACTTCAACACAAGATTTTATTGCAAAAAAGTTTCAGTCAGGATATACACCAAGAGGAACTAGCAGACTCATTCAACCACGCATTCACAAATAATATCACACAACTCAAAAAAGATAATATACCAACGATAAGTAAAAAATTACCAACACAAAGTGAACAGCAAACTATGTATTTTCCACCTGTAACAAAACAGGAACTGAAGAAAGCACTCTTAAAACTAACCAAATACAACACCAGGAATAGACAAAATAAGACTCATAGACCTTTTAACACACTTTGAACAAATAAATCCAATACGTTTGAGACTCTTGAACATAATATTCGACACTGGCATTATTCCACAACAACTAAAAACTGCAATAATTACGCCAATTTACAAACACGGTAAAATAAACGATACACAGAACTACAGACCATTAGCTAACCTACCTATCATTTCATAAATTCTAGTTTAACAACTGGGCGCACTTCAAGCTGTGCACCCAATTGTTAAACATTATCCCGGTGTACTTGCTGCGTTAGATGTCATTCTCGAAGAGATGCACACCGAATTTACTCCTTCAACACTGAACACAATTAAAGTCTTGAAAAAATATTTCAGATCTTATAAAGATATGCTAACGACAATGTTTTGGCACAAAATACTAGCAAGTATTGACAATAAGAACATTATTATACAAAGTAAAGGAATATCTCTTGAGATCGAGTCCTCACTTATAAGAGAATTAGTGCAAGAGATACAACACTTACGGGACTCATGGGAACGTGTTGTCCAAGAAGCAAAAGTAGTTGCTGAAGCAATCGGTGTGCAACCTCAATTTTGCGAAAATCGAGAAACTACTGTAGAACCTGAACAAGATTTCAAAATTTTCGTAATTTATCCAGTATTGGAATTCATTATGAATGATTTGAAAACAAGGTTTGGAGCAGCAGATAATATATGTGAATTATTCTCACCTATTTCAAATTTCCACAACTTGTACGACGGTCAACTTATCGCAAAAGCAACAAAACTTGTGAATATGTATGAAAAATATCTCTCAGAAGAGTTACTGAATGAAATTCTTCACCTTAAAAGTATTCATAAGATAGTTTTTGGGACAGAAACAAATCCGGTGAGACTTCTGAACGATTTAAGGTATATTTGCCATTATCTGCGTTGCCATTAAACTATTTTGCACAATACCGGTTACTGTTTCTTCAGCTGAGAGATAATTCAGCAGACTGACCAATTCATTGAAAACATGGCAAAGAAGCACAAGTAGCCAAGAACGACTAATTCTTGTGCAATTTTGTGCATCGAAATGATTTGGCTAAGTGAGGTGATTTTACTGACATTATTGATAAATTTGCTAGAAAATATACTTTGAAGTAATTTTGAATGTTATTATTAGTTTGTATTATGTAGATATTGATAGTTTCTAAAATAAATATTACTTTTGTTATCATTTAAACTAATTGATCCTAAACCCTGTAGACTGTATAACAATGCGTAGTCCTTAACCTGAGCGACAGGTAGGGGGCTCGCCAAAAAATCCTGGCCTGGGGCCCGCAGTCTCTGATATAAGCTGTATAAGTTTCAGTGTTATTACGTCTGTTTTAACTGTGTGTTCTAATGGCAGGTTTGCCTACTTTGCGGAGGATAAACTCTGCCACTTCCATATGAGACGGCTAACTCACCTTCAGTTGAAAAGTCCGCATCCTAGACAAGATTCAAACCTAGGTATAAGTTTCAGTGATACTATCTATCGCAATTAAAGTAGAAGTACAGTATATTATTTACACTGATTGGATTTGTTCAATACGTCACCATAATTCCAATATATACGATACAAATATATACAATATAATTCTTATATACATGAAAATCAGTTATAGAATAAAACAGACTGTGGACATAGGAGGGGAATCTAGCTCCATCCCATTGGCTATGAACTGGTGTTCTGAACTGTTTACAGAAACTGAGCTAAATTGTGAATCCTAAATATAAAGATTTATATATTTCCATTGTGGGCTGAATAATAAAATCTAACGTAAGGTAACATTCAGAAGGGGTTTTGTTTGCTTTTGTTGTAAACTGGGAATGAACACTTTGTGTGCGCGTGCGTGCATGCATGGGGGGGGAATTTGTTTTGAATTTACGGCCAAAACAATTTAAGGCTATGCATTAGGTCTATAAGGTATATATGAGTCTCTCTCTCTCTCTCTCTCTCTCTCTCTGTGTGTGTGTGTGTGTGTGTGTGTGTGTGTGTGTGTGTGTGTGTGTGTGTGTGTGTGTGTGTGTGTGTGTGTGTGTGTGTGTGTGTGTGTGTGTGTGTGTGTGTGTGTGTGTGTGTGTGTGTGTGTGTGTGTGTGATTAAACATAATTACATCTTCGTCAATTATTTCCAGAAAACTGTAGTTTCTGACAAGAACACTTCCTTAATGTGAAACTAGGAAGAAGTTTGGTATTCTTAAGGTATCACACACACACACACACACACACACACACACACACACACACACACACACACACACACACACACACACACACACACACACACACACACACACACACACACGCGCGAGCGCAAAATCAGCTGTATGTATAAATAACACGCTACATTTTTTATAAGGTGGCGCTTTCGGTGTGAAATGAACATCATATCCAAATAGCAAAACACGTCCACGGCCCTAGTTATTCGCAGTTTTTTTTTTTCTTTTAGACACCAAGATAGCATTTTACGAGAAAACATACCAAACGATCCACCGAGATATGTATTATAAGAATAAACCACACGTTGAACGAAACTACTACATAGTCCAAGTATTCCCTTAATGATGCTGAAACGGCATTCTCTGTTAGTGCACATTTGATCATTAATTCAAAAGTCTCTACAGAAGACAGTAATGCAGTATGTACAAGAGCCAGGAAATGGGCGAAGCGAAAGATGTTACTACAGCTGGGATTAAAATCTGATGAAATTATTCTTCCGTCTGCAAACGACCCATGGAAGACGTATCTAAATGATTATGATAGACTAATGTTTCTCTATAAAAGTTAACTGTATTTTATTTTTGAAATCTTTGGAAAAAGTCGAGAGGGCCGAGGCAAGCAAGACTACGCTTAAGAAATTATTATTTGATTACACAATTTAGGCAATTATCTAAATTGTTTTTAACTTCTAGAAGGATTTTTTTGGTGTTCATTATAATCCAAACACAAATGTGTTGTGTTTGGATTATAAAACCTGGGTTCGAATTCCGTCTAGGAGACGAAGAATCTCTATAGGAATTTTTGTTTTTTCATCCGAAGATGAATTAGCTGGTCTCACATGGAAGCTGGAGGATTTTTCTTCCTACAAAACAGACAACAGGCCAGAAGGAGGAGGTCAGCAGTAATACACTGGCTCAGTCTTAGTTGGCTCGGCAGTAATTCCAAAACAACGATAACAACCAACCCTATTCTTTTGTCAGCAGATTACAACAATAATGTAAATACGATCATGCTAATCGTTAAATAGACTTGCTTAATATCCTGGAATTCTATGGAAAGTGATAATTTTTTTAATATTGATCCCATATATGTGAGGTAGAAAAATCGATAACAAATCAATGCTATATGAAGCACATATGAGAGTTGGAAAGATGAAGTTTATTGACTTTTTTGAAGTGGTGGAGGTTGTTTAGGAATACTTCATGAGGAAGATTGATTCCAGAGGTAAGAGATAAACTCATACTTTTGTTTTAACAGATCCAACAGTCAGTCTGCAAGTATTTCCATGCACACAGGTTGAGGTGAGTCTGTGAATGAGGATGCTCTCTTCGATAACTTTTAGGGAGGTTTCAAGTTTACCACCCCAAACATGTGAAAAGTAGTCTAAGAATGGGCGAATTTCAGATTTGTATAGACTTAGTAGCTCGGTGAGTGATAAATAACATCTTGAGCAGAAAAGAATGCCAGGTTTTTAAAGGCTAAGGAAGTTATGATGTGATGTGTTTATGATTTGTGTATTCAAGGTCGTCTTAAAAAATTTGAGCGCCCTGGGCTAAAAAAAGTTGGCGCCTTAATCACATTGGATTGAGCAATAATTAAATAATACATATAATTAATTAAATAACGTTCATTACAACAAATTTTCTTTTAAAGTATATCGACATTGCACATTTTTATTTAATTCAACAATACTTATAACACTGTTGAACTCTATTCTTAAGCGTCTTGGATCAATGGCGCCCCTGGGCTATAGCCCATTTAGCCCAATGGATGAGGAGGCCCTCTGTGTATTACTAAGCCGAGTTCTTCTTTGCGAGAGAAAAGGAAAGAGTGCGTTTTGGTGTCATTGAAGGTTATTCTCGTTCCATTGAAGAATTGCATGGAGATCAGTATTTAAGGTATTGGGTGCAGATGACCTTGAAGCTTGGGATGTCTGAGCACTGCATAATTTGTCGAATGACCCGATCTGCCAAGTAAATAATTGAATTCGATGGATATATTTTAGTAAATTGTTACTTTATGATCGGTTCCGTTTCCTCTTAGATAAATCTAACCTGGCCTATGCGGATTGCAGAAAAACAATAATGGCTTCTGACTTAATGTTCGGTTTCACCAATCAGCAGAGTCAATCAGAGAAATTAAATGATCGCCTCTCAAAGAACGAGAAACATGTCGTCCACTCCATCTTAAGAGATGGAGTGAGCGAGATGTGGGCGACTACGACGCAACTTTTTTTAAATCATCGATGACCAATTGTTTAGATCAATAATGAGCAGCAAATCAACTGGAGCACTATTAAATTGTGAACATTTATCAAAGATGTGAGCCTCGCAAGTGCTGAAGGCTCATCCCCCCATATATAGTGGGGGGGGCGGATATATGAGGAAGATTTTTGTTTAAAGTTAGATTTGCAAAGAATATTATAAGGTTACAAGAAGAAGAAGCTCTTCAAGACAATAAAAATATAATAGGTATATATACTCGTATGTTCTTTCTTGGAGTTATATCAGTTGCTTTAATATCGTTTTTGTTCTAGACGTTTATCAACTCCCCTCCCCGTAGCTGATAATGAAATTAATAGTCAACAGTTAGAATTTAGAAGGCAGAACTGCACACATGCACGCACTATACTATTATTTCTAAGGATGTCTATTAAACCTGAAAAACAAGACATTAATTAGTTCTTTACCTCTGTATAAATTATGTTGCCTTTCATAATCTCTTAAAGGTGTGGACCACTCTTTAGCTAATTAATTTAACAGTTTGATATGAAAATCTCAATAAAGATTCAAAAACTATAAAAATGGGAAAGGGAACCATCAGTTGCAGACCAAATAGCGAACAGACTAACATGGCAACATACACGTACAATGTTTCGTGGAGATATAAAGTTAAATAGGAAAGCAAATAATAAAATAATCAGTACTAATATGGAAACAGCGCGCACGCACACACACACACACACACACACACACACACACACACAAAATATATTAATCGCTGTTTGGACTTGTTGGAGTCCAAACAGCGATATGAGGTTGAACCTCATATTATGGTTTAATGGAATGAAGATAGCACTAGTAAATAGTTATACACAAGTTTAATTATTCGAATATTTCGTTACTATCACAGAAACATCATTGGGGATGCGTTATAAAATTGTGACAGCTCAAACGACACAAAACATATGTAGAAGAGATTAGACTAAAAGCTATCCTTGGCTATTGAACGGGAAATCTAAGAATTACTGTTTTGCATACAACCATATGGAAAGTTTCACAGAACCATATTTACTGAGGGTTCTGTTCGTTTTTTATAACTACCGTTAATTCCATGAAAACAGTCTTTCCCATTTATATTTAGTTACTGTGTTTGAAGCTAATAAAGTTTTCCCACTTGATTTTTTGCAGTATCCAAGGCATTCATAAATGACCATGACTTGGACACTCATGGACGTAGACCTGACTGATCAACACTAACTTCGGCAGCGGATATATTTCTTATGTTTTTGAAGACAAATATTAACAAATCTTCCAGTTTTTACACAATACGACAAGTTGTAAGAACAAGGAACCTAATGTACATCTGTAGAAATTGAGAAGGGGGGGGGGATTGGTTTTTAGGAAAGCGGATAAAGGTTAGCTTCATTTACTTCGCGCGAGGTTTGAAAGTAGTAGAGATTATCCATCCATCCATCCATGTCTCGTCCAAGACGGTTTGAGTCCTCTATTTAGGGTTTTGGAGGCAATTGATGCAGCCGGCTTGCCATTCCTCTGCTGCATCCCCTAAGGGCAAGTATTTGTGACTGTAGATCTTTGTGTTCACGGGACTGGTTTGAGGGACGAAAAACCTGAGTTTCCAGAAGAAAAACTCCTCCACCACTGTATAAGACTGGCTAACTCACCACTTGACTACAAACAACTGATAAAGATTCCTCACGTCATAGACCGGATTCGACTCCGGGTTTTTCTAACCAAAGGGCTCGTCTATACCAACTGAGCTACGGGGCTCTGTAGAGATTATATTTCTTTAAAATTCTATCTTTTTTTTTTTCTATAAGGAATACCAATAGCACATCACTGTAATATGTATATTGAGTGGGCTGTTGGGGGGGGGGGGGGGAAGAAGACGACCGTTTTTTGTTTATTGCATTGTAGCCGTTAGATAAGAAGATGGTGCGGGGAACAAAGGCCAGTTCAACTGAGAGGAATGTTTGGTTGGAACAGAGGTTAAACCTCTTGTTAACAAGAGGTTTTATAAGTAGTTGGGAAGAAGATGATCAGAAGTTTGTAGTAATGAGGAATAACTAAACCTTTTGATTTGGATTTGAATCCTATCTACAATGCGAGGAATCTTTATAAGGATATTTTTAACAGAAAGTGAATTCGCCAATACTCAGCTGGAAGTGATCTTCCTCTTGGAAACTTGTTCATTTATTTATTGTTTCTGCCATGCAAAAGTAAACAAACCGTTCATCCATACAGACATAACACGCAATTAAAAAAGATTTTACTGCTGTCATTACCTAAAATAGATTTATTTAAAATATATTTATTTATTATTATTACATTTAATAAAATTATATAAAAAGTTAAGCGAGATGACCACAAGAGGTCTTTGGGTTTGTCATGATGCTTAAAGTAATATGTGATTAAATGACGTAAAATACACACAGGCTGGTTTTTGAAAAGTACGACAAAATTATATATAAATTTTTTTATTATTAAAATTAACGGAGTATGAAAGACTTTGTTCAAGTCAACTCTCTGCTTGGAAGGCATTTTTATGCTTTATTTATTTTAAAAAAGCCTTACTCCAAGAAGCGAAGAGATATACATTTCTTTCGTCATGATCGTACGATATTTGGGTTATTGAATATCCTATGAACTCTGACTAGTTACTGAGTCATCACACTCTCTGTATATAGTTGGAAAATAGTTCAGAGTACACGTTATCGACACTGATACTAACTCTGGTTTCTTTCATCTTATCTTATAATTTACGTATTTCATAAACTTGTATTAGACCATACTGATTCTCTCATATGACTAAAGAGCAAACTTCAAAGTACATGCGGTAAAATATTGTATACGTATTCCGTTTTGGGTAGCGCAGACAATGAATCATGTAGTATTCTGTAGTGAGAGTAGCCTCCCGCGATGAGTCTTGAAACTCCATGGAGATGTCATATAATAATAATAAATAAATAATTTTTAAATGTTTGAGTGGCATTTTATTAATACGCTTGATAATAAGAAAGTTATAACAGCTTCCATCGCTGTTATTTAGTATGTGATATTTATTGTTCCACATGTACGATTTTCTATATTGTATTTCACACGAGGTTTTTGTAGAATGAAGAGAATATGAGAGGAACTGAATTTGATATAGAGCATTGTCTAGAACAGAAATGATACTGTTTTACTTAACATACATCCAGTTTACAAACGCAGAGCATGTACAGTAGATCATATACAAGAAAGACCTTATACAAAAACGAAATATGATCTGTAGACTTAAAAAGAGTTAAGTAAAGAATTGTTCATTCAAGGAAAAGGAAATAATATTTTCTTTAAAAAATAATAAATAAAAAAAAAACGCTAAGAGTTGTTAAAATTTTTATTTTTTTTACAAATAATTTTAAAAAATTATATTAAATTTGAGAGTCGGTTATTATTATATTTTAAGAAAGCCTAAATCATTCACTTGTGGAATCAGAAAACTTTACAAACACTTGTGAAAAATTATGTTTCCGAATGTTACACTTTAAGGGTAAACCAACCGAACTATTTCGGTGGAGAAATTAACAGTGAAGTGTTGATTCATTCCCACCTACAGTTTAAACTTGTAGGTAACATAAAGCCTTTAATTTAAAGTAACTGGGAGAGAATACGATACTGAAAAATAGGAAAAAAAACGGTTGTTGTGTTCCAATGTATAAATAAATAAATAAATATTCAAACATCAATTCACAAGAAAATCGAGAACATTTTAGAAGTCGCTCTCAGACTGTGAAAATTTATTCCATGATTTTTGAAATTCAGACTTTAAAAAATCCTAGTTTAACAATTAAAAATATTTTTTAAAAAACTATGTACTTTCTAGTTATATACGAAGGCATTTCAAAACTTAAAGTAGCAAGCACTCGAAGATTTGTCTGTGTTCTGACATGGAGGCTAATAGATCGACTTTGGCACATATCATTTTTCAACATAGTCGCTAGAGGTGTTTATGTGTCCAGTCATAATCTATTCTGGTACTAGAAGAAATCGATGTGAAGTGTATTTAACCAAGTAAAGAGAGTATGATGCAAATCATTTGCTAGCCATGCTCTTTCTGTAGTCCGAAGAGACAGAAATCGCTGTAGAACCAAACTTAGTGAACCAAAACCTCCAATTTGTAGAGCTTTGCAGTTTACAGTCTACAACATGGCATTATTGCAAAAATAATGATCCATTCACACTTAGGCCAGTCTGCGATTAATGGACAATGTGTAACTATAGAGAATCGGGTTAACACAACAAGAAGAATTCTCTCTTATGATCCCAAAACATCGTTGCTAGTGACTGATGATAATGCTTTTTTTTTTACTCCCTCTGCAGGGGGAAGATGATGGAGAGGTGGTTGTTCGGTACGCTTGCACCAGCTGGTGATGATTTTCTGCCGTTGAGGAAACATAATATAAAAAATCGGATCATGGTGCACGCCACTAGGCAGAACTATGCATCCAGATATCCATCTAGTAGTCGTAAGAAAAAGATGGTACAAACTCCATCCTCTTACGTAACCTCTCTAGAAATTGAATCATCTTAACGCGTGTGTGCTATGCTAAGTGCATCTACCTTATATTTTAAATTTAATACTTAGTTCTGTTGGTTAGGTTTGTTGGCATTATTACTGAAGCAACTAAAATATATTAGCCCAATGCATTATGTCTAAATGTTCTCGTTTCTGTTTCTTATAACATTTTTTATGTGACTCCCACTCAAGCCTATAACACATTGATACATCGTTTAGATAAGGATTTTATTTATTTATTTTTTTTTGAATATTTTCAGCGATTTTTTTTTTACATAATTTGGCTAGACTAAACAAATATTTTCCAAGTCTCTATTAAACGAAGCGGTAGTCTCGCACCGACTGATTAAACTCATCGTCCAACTAAAGGCATTCCCAAACCCTTGACAGGTTTGAATCTAAAATTACAAATTAGTTTGATGGTATTGCTATTTCAAGTATTGATTACATTGCTACACCCCTTTTAATATAAGACGGCATGAATCTCAAAGAAAGGAAATAATACACCCCAATCGATTCGAGAGAGAAAAAAAAATGCCACTGATAGAAAGAAAATTATCTGCAAGACAGATAACAGCTCGCAATATCACCTGCAAAGAATATAACAAAATTTTTTTTCAGAAATGAAAACAGCTCATAGCTTTAGTACCGATATTTGAAATTATAGCTGATTACAACTGCACTTTCGAGTTGTAATCAGCTATAATCTATGTCTAAAAAGTGAAGATAATATCGGCTTAATATTTAAATATCTAACTGGTTTATCAACTACACTTTTTACGTTTATTAGATAATGTATATTTTGTCAACGTGTAATTGTTTCTCTAATATTTTTTTTTGTAAAATGTTCATATAGGGCATTGACCTGAAGGCGTGTGTGACTAAATTGCAGGCAGCAGAGGACACTGTATGTGCATTATTCGATCAATGAAAAAGACAAATACATAAAATGCAGGTTCTGCTAAATGCTTTGGATTCACACTTCCTATTTGGTCCAAGCGATTTGTTTATTCCTAGACAGAAATAAGCAGTGCTAGAATTGGTTTTAAAAAAATACCAAACATAAAGTTATGTCGGTTAAGTTATTAAAGGAGAGAAATTAAGCCAAATTATTTGTTTCTGATTTCTGATATCGGTTTAACGAGAGCGTTCTTGATGTCGATGTGCATGATGGTAATAATGTTACCCAAAGAGACTGAACAAGAAAAAGAGGAGGTGTGTTTTTGTTGCGTATCATTAGAGATTTAAATTATGGAATCGATGGTACACTGATTCGGGAAAAGACTTGAGATGTATAACAAGCGTGGTATTTATATCGTTGAGAGTGCATTGCAGTAATGAAGTATCAATACTATTATGGAACAATCAACTAAAGAGATAAGAATTATCGGTGCAGAATTTTAATATGAGTTATGTTACTGGGAGAACGAAACCAATGGTGATACTGTAATTTCTCGGAGTAACTTCGCGATAGTTTTCTGAATCAACATGCGTGAATCCACTAGAGAAAATAGGATTTGGATTTCATAATAACGTGAAAGGAATTAGTGATGAACCATATTAATTACCCCAAACCGTCTCTGTAATATTGCTGATTTGATTTTCAAAGGGTAATTAACTCCAAGAAGAGAAGTAATGATCATTCGTAAAGATCAGAGAGGTGGAATTAAAAAAAAAGTGAGGGTACAATAAGAGAATTGAGAAATATTAACTGGGAGACATTATTTATTGGATACAAAATGAGTTTGCAGATCATACGAAAATAGAATTTTTTTTTTAATTTTCTTTTTTCCAGAAACTCTTGTTTTTCATCCCAATACAGACAGATCGGTCAGAGAACACGCATACTTTACACACAATACGAACTATCGGCACAGCAAATGTTGGTTAGTACCATTACATGTAGATGGAGGATTGAGTAATGGAGATGGTGAGTTGTGTACAATGCAGTGAGGCGACCTCCCACGTAGAGTCCTTGGACTACTTGGAGATATCACGTAACCATAATAACAATTATTATTATTATCACTACTTCACTTCGAACGAATATGTGCGTATGTGTGTGTGAGCGCACACCCACATATTAGCATAATACACAATCAAATGCCTAATTCGATGTGAATATCTCCTACTCAGATAAAAAAATAATATATATATATATAAAGAGAAAGAGAGAGAGAGAGAATCGCGTCATCAATATAATTACACTTGGTGATGTAAATGTAATTGCAAGATATTTTATCCGGAAGACGATTTATTTTTTCATCGGGAAATTATGTACCTAAAAATAGAATAACAATCACATGGCCATCACTTGTGTGATGCATTTAATATACAATAAAAATTTCAGCTCTTAAAAATAGAACACGAATCCACAATAAAAAATAAAAGTGTTTACTTCGCATGCCTTTATATAGGTGGCATAATTCACAACGATGTCATTAATGCTAATGCTAATGCTAAAATATTAAATTTATCAAATAAACATATCATTCCATTTTTATTTCTAAATGATCTGTTTTCTCTTGTGTGATGCATCTCAATGTAAGCTCTACTGGTTTATACACTCAACCTAGAATTAATTTAATACGAGGTAACTGTCAAGGTCTGGACAGGCCAACTGGGAAATGTCACTCTTGTTTGTTCGTTTCCGCTTCACATCGTTTATATACATCAAGTGTATATGACGATATGGTTAAAACACAGCAAAAAAAAAGTAATGTTTTAAAGTTATTTTGCTGTAATTAATAGAGTTATTCTTTGTCGACAGTAAACACTTCGTTAATGAATGTTAAAAGGTTACTCACAGACAATCAAAATGATGTTTGTAATTTTTACAATTCTGGTTAGAGCTTAACTCGTGTGTTATTATTAAAATTTTAAATTGTTTATTCCGAAAATATAGATGTATTTACTAAATATAAAATAATAATGATAATAACAAAAGGTACTATAAAGTACTGGCTGATGCTATGTATAGAATATCAGCAAAAAAAAAAAAAAGAGCCGAATAACAACAATCATTCTGAAGAAAATGATTGCGACAACGTACGTGTAAACATTTCCCAAAGAGGGTCTCGTGTTGTACCAGCGTACAAGCATAGCAATTCCCGCTTGCATGCAAAAAGCCTTCCGTAAAGAGAATGTATCCAAACAACAATGAAAAGTTATTGCGTGCAGGGTTTTCCTAAGCACATTTTCAACTTTCAATGGATACCAACTGTTATGCGCATGTGCAGTATGGGACACATTGCTGTTGTATATATTAGCACTTCCCAAGCAAATTCCAAATGGGAAAAGGAAGTCAGAAGAAGAAAATTTGAATGGAAGAAAAAGAATGGCATGATTATAAGGCAATCGTACAGTACAATGGATTTTCAGGTAAATATTAACACATATACTCATAGCCATACTATTGTGTTAAGTAAAGAAACAAGTTCTTGATTATTTTTTTATCCAATAATGCTCATTGTTATTTTTATTTTTAGATTTTATAGAAAATGGTCAATATGATTGGCGAAATAGATTTATTATTATTATTATTATTATTATTATTATTATTATTATTATTATTATTATTATTATTATTATTATTATTATTATTAGGACTCGGTAAAGTATATAATAAATTAAATGTGTCGGCTGGGTTAGCTGAGTAGTCAGGCACAGTAATTTTTAATTTTTATTTTTATTTTTATTTTTATTTTATTTTATTTTTTTTTCGTAAAAGAAATTCTCGCGTTCCCTACAATATTGACCTATAATTTTCTCAGCATTTATTTTATTCTAGTAAAACTAATATTCTTAATTTTTTTTTTTTTGATAGTGCACAATTATACTCCAAACAACTAAAAATAAAACAGTACGCATAGATGTTTATTTTAAAAATTAGAACTTTTAAATTTTTAATTTCGTATATTCATGACAAGTGTTGTAAGTGTTTTTAATCCTATATTGTATTGAACTAAGTGGATGGAAAATCGAGTACATGCGGTAGTTGTGCTTAAAAATAAACAATATATTGACTTCCCCTCCCCCATCCCCCAAGAAAAGGTCTTGAACTATCTTACCTGAGGAGTACAAAGTGGCAAGGATAAGCGAAAGTGCTGTATGAGCAGCAGTTAGCAAATAAGGCTAAAAGAAATCGTAAGGAATTTTTTCGATATGTGACTAGTAGAAGGAAGAATGATTATGGGAGGATGATGTTAGTCACTGATAATGGGAGAATGATAAACAGTGAGGAAGATATATAGTAATAGTAGTTAAATGGGCAGTTCATGAAACTATTTCATCCTTGTGATTGTAACATAATGCAGAACTTCAGTGGGAATCGGGGATGAAATAGTGATGATGGTGGCCATTCAGTAGGAGCTATATGAGGAATTGAGTAAACTTGATGTCAACAAGGCCATGGCACTTAATGGTATGTATCACGGCGTATGTTGGGGGAATGCTCCAGGGAGTTAACAACAGCTTTAACTTACCTTTTTAACATGAGTCTTAGGTTGGTCGAAGTTCCAATGGAGTGGAAAGAGAACAAAATTGTTTTCCTCTTCATAATGGGGTGATAAGATTAAAGCTTTAAATTATAGGCCAATCTGCTTGTGTGGAGTTGTGGTCAAGGTGTTGGAGAAGCTAGTGAGGACAAAGATTCAGAATTTGATTGACAGCAGCAGAATTCTCTTTAATTCACAGCATGGTTTTTCCTAAAGTAAGATCATATCGTTTTAGCAAACTGCTTACTTATTATAACAAGGTGACAAATACATTGAACAATGGGGATGCATATATAACAGTATATTTAAATTTTCAAAGGCTTTCGATAGATTGCCACATGAAAAAATAGTAGTTAATTGGAACAGATAGGGTAGGATAATTGGATTGGAGATTGGCTGTCTGATAGGTATCAACAGGTTGTGTATGGGGAAGTGATATCCCAGAAGAGGAAAGTCACTAGTTGTGTTCTCCAGAGGTCTGTTTTGGGGCCATTGTTGCTTAATTTGTATGTAAATGACATTGGAAAGAGTTTAAATGGTGATATACAGTTGTTTGCTTATGATGCAAAATTGGGGAGAGTTATGAGAAGTAGAGCAGATGTAGCTTTTGCAAGAGGAACTAAGCAGACTGTCAGCTTATTGTAGCAAAGTGTAAGGTTTTAAAATTTAGGAAGCAAGGATGGGAGTCCAGGATTGATGGGTATATCTTAGAAGAGGTGGAGGAGATGAACGATCTGGTAGTTGTTGTGGATAGATACTTGAAATTTCATGGACATTTTGCTAAAATTGGGAGGACAACACAGCGGATTATGTGAATGATGGGGAGAACAGGGACATGTAGAAGTAAGGATGTTATGATTCCATTGTACATCCTATGATCAGACCGCATATTGATTACGGAGCACAAATTTGGTTGCCTGGTTTTCAAAAGGATGATGAGTTATTAGAGAGAGTTCAGAGACGATTGACTAAGTTGGTTTCTGGTCTGCAGAATGTGGAATATGAGGACAGATTGAGAGAATGCAAATTGCAGAGCCTGATAGATAAAAGGAAGGAGAAAACATTATCGAGACATATAAGTTGGTAAGGGATAATTACCAGATTAATGTGGATAAGATTTTTCATAGAATGTCTGGAGACCGAGGGAGAGGAAGAGGCCATTCCTGGAAGTTATATAAAGAGGGTGTGAGCAGGAGGATGAGAAGTAAATTTTTTGCATGGACAGTGCTGGGTGATTGGAATGCATTGGCTAAGAGTATAGTAAATGCAGGGACAGTGAATACATTTAAGTCAAAGTATGATGAGCTGTGCGTGTGAGAGTGGGACCGCCCGCGATGAGTCTCTTGACTCCATGGAGGTCTGATGATGATGATGATGATGATGATGACACAGAAACGTTAAGAAGTCGTTCGAATGGTAACTAAATGATGTCCCCCAATAAAAGCTAGCAGCGGATATTGGTTATTTTAATCAAGTCATAAATTAATAATTTTACTCAGTAAATGTAATATAGCATCCATATGTTTATTTTTCTTTGTTTTGAAACCGATAGTGTTGATTATTTATTTTTACTTCCTGTGTAATTTTGTATTCAGTTTTTGTATGCGTGAAATAGAAAGTTTTAAGGGTGTTTTTATCTTCAAAATTTTAATACCATTTTGCTTTCGAGTATTGACAGCTTAATGCATTTTATGGGGGGAAGGGAGGGGAATTATCATACCGTTAGGGAATATTTAAATTGTTTATATCTGGAGTTTGATGAATAGGTGAAAAAAAGAATGAATATAATATGAAATATAAACAAATCCGCTAAAGCCTTTTATTCCCCGAAGGGTGTAAGAAAGACCATTTAACACTAATTAACGTAACTTTCGGAAACTTGGAATACCTGGTCCAAGGCTATCCATGATTTTAAAAAGGTATCAGCAGAAAGAAGGAATATCATAGAGACATAAGTTAATGAAAGAATTTTTAAGATAGAAACAGGGACGATTTTTCACTACATGGTAGTAGTAGGGAGAAAAGAACGAATGGTTATCCTTGTTTGTAGTTCGCAAAACGTAAGAAGACGATTTTTTTAAATGACAAATGAGTGAAATATGCTGTCAGAAGAAGCAGCGTGAGAGCAGTAACGGTAAATTACTTCAAAGATAAGTATGACAATATGAGTTAGAATGAACTTCCTGTAGTGGGTTCCAGAATTCGATGCTCGCCAGATTAATAATAATAATAATAATGATATGCGCATGCGATTAAAAATATAATATATAGTGCATGTGATAAGTAAAACAGGTAAACAAGTAAACCTAGTAAACAATAATACGAGTGAGATTGCTTTCACTTTCACTAGCGCCATTGACTACCAATGGCATCCCAGCAGGATTTAATGACATTTAAGACAGACAAAAGAACAGAATAATAGCACTGCCTCGGAGGGGAATGAAAAAAATTAAATAAACCATCATTTGTACAAAGAAATTTTGGAATATCATCATCTATAATTGGATGACGTCAAAATCGTCAATGCATAAAAAAGATAACATCACCTGACTTAATGAGCTGTTTTGAATTAAGACCGAACGAACTCATGTTAATAGGCCAGTTATGTGGAATGAGAAAAACCCAAGTTTCTGGAGGAAATATCCCTGCTATCTTCGTATGAGTGAAAATATATATAAATATAATAAATATTAAATAATAAATATATCATGAATATGTTACGAAAATGAACGAATTTGAGATGCCAAATTCGGAAGGAAAAAACTATCAGGAAAAATTTGTTATTGTATACAAACTAGATTATTTCTTATTAATAACTTGTACTTAAAATTAAAATAAATCACACAGAATCAAATAAAGCTTCATTTGAAAGTTGTATTATGATTATTTTACTTGAAATAATAATTACACGCAACAACTCTTAAGAAGGAAAGCATCGACAGTCTGTTGTTAGCAACTCACTTGAGTGCTCTTTGAATCGGGCATTGTTTCAAAGGTCGCACATTGAACGGGCTTAATATTTCCTAGTGTTGTTACTGTAGACGCCTTTAAGTGTTTATACTGCTCAAACTGGCTTTCGGTTTCTACAAGTTGCGTTTATGATTCAACTGTGACGAAAATGCAGCAATTGCATTGCAAGTACTCTAGCGAAGTTTTCGAATTATCTTACATCTGGTAAATCATTCAGGCAATGCATTGTTTTTTTTTTTTAATGATTAAACATTCGTCTGTTGCCATAGTAACCGACAAATTAAAAAAAGATAAAAATTTAGTTAATATTTAGAATGTATTAAACCTATAGCTTTCATATGAATACTTTTTATATTATTCATATGAATAATATAAAAATTTTGAATTAAATTTTATTTTATTTTGAATTAATTTTGAATTAAAAACAAAAAAAAATGGCATTTATATTTCATGCAGGTTAATCTTGCAAATGCCATTAAGAAGCAATTAAGGTCAGAGTACATTTAATATGTTTTCGTATTGAGAAATTTTGGTCAGAGTAGGGTAGCGTTAGTGGTAGTTTTTTCTTCCGTTTAAAAAAATAAGGTTATGTTGTGCAAATTTAGAAATGGCAGAGGATGTGAGCATCTTAATTACGAAGTCATTTATCAAGCTCAGGGAAGGCACATAGTGGCGTGTCATTTGCAATAATTTTAGTGTGATTTAAAATTCGCAAAAAAAAAAAAATTTAAGGTAATAAATTGAAATATTTAAAGCATTTTTATGGACATCTTCATTTCATTCGTAAAAACACTTATTATGTTATAAAGTTAATTCAAAGTTTATCAGAAATTAGAGATAAAATTCAAGTAGAATAGTATCAACGTAAAAATAAAAGTTTTGAGGATTTTATATAAGTAATGGCGGTATGGAAATTTTATTAGTGAACAGCTGTATGTAATTTAGTGAAAAATATGTAGCTGTAAATGCAATGAAAAAAATACAGCCGTCTGTGTTTTAATATTTCACTCCTCTGCGCCAAATTTATGACACTGGCTATAAAAAGAAGGGGGAGGGGAACGTGCATCTTATGTTGAAGGAGAAAATTTCTAATAATAGACCGCCATAATCTTACAAGTTTTCTAGATATCTAGGATCTTAAATAGCTAAGGTTATTAAGGTTCTTTCCTTAGAAATGTGCTTGGTGTTTCCAGGAAAGTGCATATGTAGTACTGCAAGAATAAAATAAAATGCAGTTCTTCGGAAATAAAAGTAATATTTAAAAAAATCAGATCTCACTCTTACACACACACACACACACATAAACAACTATATATAAACGAAATTTCAGGTCCAACTCCCTTCCATATAGGAGCATAAAGCAGCCTCTATAAAAGGAAGCCTTATAAGAATCTATCTCAAGTTCACATCTCTGTTTCAATATCAAAAATAAAATAACTGGCCAACGATAGCTATTGTTAAAAAAAAAATCTGAAAAACAGAATAGTGCTTTAAAAAAAAGTATACAAAATATTTAGGTTTTGAATTAATGTTTTCATTTTGCAAGCCAAGGAATAAAAAGTGAAAAATAAGATCAAAAACAATAAATTAAAAAGTCAGGATTTATCAAAAAACAAAACCATTTGCTTAATCTTTTCAAAATAATAAAAATTGAAACCATGCAACATGTAGCCAAATGTGGCTTTCGTATTACATAAACCACAGGAATGGAAGGAATGTATGGTAATTCCGTTGCATAAGGAATAGTGCAAAGACCGATGTATCCAACTATCGACCAATCTCAGGAATGGTGGTGAAGATTTTGGAAAAATTGGTTAGGGCTCACATTCAGAAATGGGTTGCAGTGAATCTCTACTTTGTAATGAGCAAAATGGGTTTACTAAGGGGAAGATCATGTTTTAGCAACTTGCTCACATTCTATAACAATGTTACCATTAAACTAGACAAGGGGAATGGATACACCATGATATTTTTGGATTTTGCTAAGGCTTTTGACGGAATACAGCATGGTAGACTCTTTCATAAATTGAAGAATATGAGTTTAGATTATACACTGCTCAAAACAATTAGGGGATATTTTAGTTTCTGTCTGATAATTATAAATTTCTGCAAATAATTATAACTATTGGGTACTTTATACATGTAACTTACTGTTACACTACAGTGCACTGTAGTGTAACAGTAGGCCTAAATCCAGACATAACTTATAATAACGTATATCACACAGGAATATGATAACCGACTTTATCTTTCATAACCCAGAATACAAAATAAAGCAAATAAAAATTTTATAACAAAATATAAATACTTACCTACTTGAAAACCAATAAAAGCACCTGAGTCAATCAGCAATGTAACGTTTTTCTACCCGAAATGTATCGCAGTAGTTCGGGGTTCGAACGTACGAGTAGAACAAAACACAACACTTTATTAATGAACACTTACTAACTACACAACTAAACACTCACAAAGAGGTCAAACGCACAGAAAACTCGCGGAAGAATTGCTAAGAAATCACGATGTTATCGCTATGAAAATTCACTGTGAAGTGATTGATTCTACTTTTTGTTTCTTATTCTTTAATTCCATTCAATTTTTTATTTATTTTATTTTCCTGGAGCGGCCGCGGAGCCCCTGGGAAGTGCACGCGGAGCCCTTAGGGCTCCACGGAACACAGGTTGGGAACCACTGGTTTAAATAATCGATATTTATTACAAATTTAAGAAATTATACATTTTAGCGTGAAAACCAAAATATCCCCTAATTGTTTTGAGCAGTATAGAATATTAGCTTGGATAAGAGGATATCTGACTAACAGATATCAAAACGTGGTATATGGGAGAGGTGAGTCTGCAAGATGTAAGGTAACAAATGGTGTACCACAGGGATCAGTGCTTGGTCCACTGTTATTCACTTTGTACATTAATGATATTGGGAAGGATTTGACAAGCAACACATAGCTCTTTGCTGATGATGCAAAGATAGGTAGGATAATCAGGAATGCAATACTTACAGAATGATTTGAATAGGCTGGAATTGTGGGCATAGGAAAATGGATATCATTTCAGTGTCAGCAAATGTAAAGTTATTCCCTTTGGTGTGATTAGATATCCAATGTCGTATTATATTGGCGGGATTATGCTAGAAGAAACTGATGAGGCTAGGGATCTTGGATTGTTAGTAGATAGGAAGTTGAAGTTCAGGGGCCATGTAGCAAAGATTGCAAATACAACTCAAAAGATAATTACAATGCTGAAATGAACTTTAACATGTAAAGATAAGGATGTCATTTTGCCTCTTTACAAGGAATTGATAAGACCTCACTTGGACTACTGCGCACAGGTCTGGTCTCCTGGTTTCCGTGGTGATTCTGATAAAGTGGAGAGGGAGTGCAAAGGAGAGTATTAAAAATGATATCAGGATTGTATAATACTGATTATGAAGACAGATTGAGAATTTGTAGATTGCAGACACTAGCAGATGGGAGAGAGAAAGAGGGGCTATATCATTGAGACGTACAAACTTCTGAAAGGATCATACAGGATTTCAGTTGATGGAATTTTTCATTTTATGGAAGGTGGGGAAAGGACAATAGGGCATCCTTGGAAGCTAAGAATGAATCCCACTAAGAAGGGGATGGGGGCTATATTTTGTTCTCAGAGGGTGGTGCGTGATTGGAATAGATTGCCATTGGATGTTGTGTGTGTGTGTGTGTGTGTGTGTGTGTGTGTGTGTGTGTGTGTGTGTGTGTGTGTGTGTGTGTGTGTGTGTGTGTGTGTGTGTGTGTGTAAGCATTGTGAATGAATTCAAGAATAAGTATGATAGCTGGTGCGTTTAGTATGTGGCCTTCCTCGATGAGTCCTTCCTGAAGGTCTCTCTTAATAATAATAATAATAATAATAATAATAATAATAATAATAATAATAATAATAATAAACAATACCAAGCATCCACACATTAAACATATGGTAACATGCAGACATAAAAATATACATCTTTTTATGGGTTTCTTTACTATTTCCTCAGTATTCAGTGGATTTTTTTTCTTTATTACTTTAGCACATCTTTGCATAATTGCAATTAAACTGTGCTGAATATCCGTACTAAAAAATTCTGATACGTCACTAATATTATAATTTCCTGCACTTGTCTTTTCGTTCTTGATGGCTTTTTCCTTACTATTCTCCTCATCAAATGCCAAAACTGGGAGCAGGATTAAGATCCTCGGTATTGCCAGGTCATAATACCTTTAATGTTTCGTCGATGTTGATATTGTTTTCAGTTGAAGGTGAATTAGCAGGTCTCACTGTGAGTGGACTGGTTTTCCCTTTTGAAAATTCTGATTTCTCAAAAAACACTTACTTAACAGATATAATAAATATCCTAGCTTCATAGCCTTATTTGCTTCGGCCGAAATTCCAAAATAACCTAGCCTAGGCAAAAAAAACCTGTTCTTTTATTTAATAATATTGGAAATGTCATCAAAAAGCAATGTTTACCTAAGCTCTCGATGTGTATAGATTCATCCTGAAATATCTAGTTTTAAAATGCACGAAACTGTGATTATGGATAGCCATAACTTTCTTTTCAGGATACCTTACAGTAGGCAGGAGGCAACTGTAAGTTTTGAGTTTTGTAGGTAATGCACAGGGCCGCATTTATACTTTTGGAGGCCCGAGGCGCAACATCATTATGAGGCCCTCAAAAATAAGTATTTTTTTTAGTTTATTGAAAATAAAAGTCAACATTTCCATAATAACTCATTTTAATAACACAATACAACATTGGTATACATATATTTGCATTTTAAAAAAATGTATAAAAATAAATCAGTTCAAATTTAAAAAATTAATAACTAAAAGTTTTTTTTTCTGACTTTGGTTTTAGCAAATATATCTATAATGTCATCAAAATTGATCGAGTCCATTACATCTGATTCAATGCATGATAACGACAGGTCACTTGTTTTATTTTGGTGCAAGTTGCTTCTTAAATAATTTTTTATTCGTTTCAACACTGAAAATGAGCGTTCAGCACTTGCATTTGAAATAGGCATCGTCAAAAATATTTTTAAAATTGTTTCTACGTTGGGAAAAGTAGACTTTAACCCATCGTTTATAAATTTATACATATTTTTAATTGAAGAATTTTCTTCCTTTATCATTATTAAAAATTGCTTAACTTCATCAGTAAATTTTTCTGGATCGATATCAGTCCCATAAGTTTGTAAAATTTTATCAAGACTAATCTTGTGCTTGTCTTCTGCTATATCTTCCTTCAAAAAATGTCAAATATATCTAATATGTCGAAATAGCTTTTTGTTCTCTCATTAATTTCCAAAATTAGCTTATCGTAAATGACATTGAAAGTGTTCACAGCGAAAGTTTCTTTCCCATGTAATATAATCTCATTATTAGATTGTGAAACTTCGTCGCTCATTTTTTTTTCGTTTTTTAACTCTTTCCTTTTCATCTTTAAATTTTGTCTCATCTGTTAATAAATTCGCTTCTTCATTTACAGCAGCAAAACTATTTCTTATATCTAAAATAAAACCAACTAAAGAGTGTAACAAATTATTAGCTAAAAACAAATCCATATCGGGATCTTGTAGAGATTTACTAGTAGCATTTATTCGTTGTAAAATTTTGTCCCACATAACTGTTAAAATTGCTGTTTCTGGTTTGTCAAAATGTTCAGCCAATGATGAGCTCTCTAATTTAGAAATAGATTTTTCGTGAGGAGAAATGGATAGTTCAAGTAATGCGTCTTTAATTTGTTTATATCCACGTTTCAAAGCCAATATAGCGTCAGCTCTTGCGGACCACCTCGTTTCACTTGGTCTTTTAACTGTTAAAGATTTTTTTTCTAAATGTTTAAGGAGTATACCCCATCTTCTTGTTGAAGATGAAAAGTAATTATATACATTTTGAATAAAACAGAAATATTGCACTGCTTCCGGGCAAGATTCCGCGGCATAGTTGCCAATTAAATTTAAGGAATGACTAGAGCACGGCATATAATGTGCAGAGGGACTACGTTTTTTCAGCCTAGCTTGTAAACCTGTATAGATACCTTTCATATTGGCAGCGTTATCATAGCTTTGCCCTCTGCACATTTTTATATCCAAAGATAATTCTTCTAATTTTTTTAATACTACCTCTTCCAAATATAAGGAATTATGTTGTGTAATTCTGATGAACCCGATAAATGTTTCTCTAATGTCAGAATTTGCGGCAACATACCTAAATATCATCGCTAGTTGGTCATTATGGGCGATGTCTGACGTTGAATCGAGTATTATTGCAAAATAAGCAGCTTCCTTAATTTCTGATATTAATATTTCTCTTGTTTGTTTAGCTATTAACGCAATGAATTCATCACAAGTATGGTAAGAAAGATAATTTGATCTGCCAGAACCACAGTTGGCGTACATTTTCATGTGATGTTTTAAAAAATCATCAAATTCACTTAAATAATGCCAACACGATAAATAATTTCCGCAAGAATCAGAAAAAATATCATTTGTATTTCCTCTAAATGCTAGCCCTAGTTTACTCGGTAACTTAATAGTAGCTATTATTCTTTTTAAAACCTCGCTCCTTTTTAATTTTGATTTTGTGTTTTTAATTTGTATTTTTGTGTATTGGCGATTAAAATAATTAGCAAAAAAAATTGATAGTGACATTGATCCTCCAAAGTGATACAATATGAAGTGAGGATTTCTTATTTTACGCTGGCATTAAAAACTATAATTATACGATAAAAACAAGCAGCAAAATGAATATAACTCATAGGTATTTAGTCTGATATAACTTAGATTCCGGTTACCGAGCAAACGGCAAGCAACTGCGTTTCTTGCTGTGGGCCACAGGACGTAGCTACTACGTACGCTTAATGTGGTTAAGTGTTCTTTTCAGCGTGAAGGATTATCGCACCTTCTAATGGACATGACGGTCAAACTGCACTTTTTATCCATGTTCTTTCAGCAGGTGGACAGAATATTATTCAGGTTTGCTGGACGTGTATATACGACCAGCAAAGAAATGGTACACTTACATACATGAATTTTATGGAATACAGAGTTCCTGTTAGTTTTATATTCTAAGGAAAGAACAATGTATTTCAAATGGAAGCGGGAAACCTCACAAATTTTTCAGCGGCCTCTAGTTTTTATGTTATGCATTTAATATTTAAAAATAAGTATTTTATTTGGCAACTATAACTACACTGTTTTTTTTATTGTTCTTTGTGAGGAGTAAGGTTTTAAAATGAGGCCCCCCCTAGAGAGTGAGGCCCCCATCTTGCGCCTCATGCGCCTAATGGTAAATGCGGCCCTGGTAATGCATTAGACTAATTCATTTAATTGAAATGGAATTCCAGCCCATCTGGAAAACAAGATTGGATTGCATCCTTTAAACACTTTTTAGTGAATAGCTTCACGTAGTCTACGTCTGACATGTTGAATTCCACGTAGCATATTCTTTTATCCATTTTAAACGCGCAACATGTCTTTAGTCGAAGCTTTTTTGTTGAACCAACAGGCTTTCAAACTGCTGTCGACTAACTGACGTCTAGCAGTAGTGTTACTTGTTTGTGACTTCAACAATAGACGGATGTTTCAGTTCATTTGATGTAGCCTTAGTGATAATCGTTTCAAGTATAGGTTTCGCTTCTTTGTATCTTTTTGTTTTCACTTCCGGGTTTCCTCTTCTCGTCTCCTGTTTCGTTTTATTTTATTTTATTTTTCTCTTGAAAAGATGCGATATTGTTGAATGATAGCACTTTTTTTTTTCGTATGAACAGCAGTCGAAACACCTCTTTTCAGGCTGTTTTAACAGTGTGGCATTGTACTAACAAGTACAACAGCATTAACAACTGCAGTCTTTATTTTATTAAATATTGCAGTTCATCTTGTATGTTATGCTATACCAGATGGATTGTGCAACCAGTTTGTTATTATTATTAGGTAATGAAAGGTGTAATTTGTTCTCCTTTCATCTTTGAATATATTTATTCCATTTGAAAGCTAAATGTGTGCGTTTTTCTTTTGATTTTTCGCCAGAAAGTGATCAGAACAATTTTGTTCAAACTGGATATCAAACATTCTCTGTTCTTGATGTCATTTTCTCTATTTTTAATATTTGTACTATGCAGAGTTGAGTTTTCAATGGTATTTATTCTACAGCCTGGAAATTAGCCCATATTCAAATACTTGCGTTTAATCATTACAGCCAAATTACCATCCAATTTCACTTACTTCAGTTCTTTCTCATGTCACAGAGGAAACCATGAACACTGAACTTCTACGCTATCTGGAAGCCTCTCAACTAATGAGCAGTCACCAGTATGGGTTCCACCACTGTCGATTAAGATGGGAGCATATTGCTCGTGACATCCACCTTTGGACAAGTGCCATGAAAAGTTTAAGAAATTTCAAACAGTTGCTCTTGATTACAAGGGTGTGCTGAAAGCAGTGGCGCACTCAGGATTTAATCTTGGAGGGGGCCGAGCGCTCAGGATTTAACCTTTGGGGGGTGCGAGTTGAGTAGACGTTTTGCGAATACACACTACACATCGCATACGACCTATAACTGAGCATCTGCAGTGATCGCTAATTCATAAGTAGCACACAACATAAATAAAAAAAATGAATTTTAATTAGGAAAAGATTTTTGGAAATTTTTCTAGTGTTTTTTTCCTTTTCTTTGGGGGGTGCCCGGGCCCCTTGCCCTCCCCCCTGGGTGCGCCACTGGCTGAAAGGTTGCGATAATCACCATGAAGGAATTGAGGTAGAACCCCAATAGAGGTGTTTATCAGAACTTTTCAGCCCCCGCCCTCGTATCTCTAAGGATCAGGTGATGCAAAAGCGTGTTAACTAAGCTCCCTTCATATGGCCTATATTCTGATTTCAACACTTTTTTTTTTTTTTAGTATTTCTGCCTTCGGTGTTGTCACCTTTCTGTGTCTGCGTATATTACATTTTTTCATGACCTTTCAATATTCCTTTATATCTTTCTTTCTCTCACACTTTTACATTTCTTTCAAATGTTAAATACCTTTTCCAGTTCACTGTGAATGCAAACAACTTTGCTGGTGACATACACCTCCTCCTTTCTTATTTGATAAGCATTATGCTATGCAAATTGTCAAATTTTTCAGAATATACAACCATGGAACTTGATCTTGTCTTATTTTTCAGAGAGAGAGAGAGAGAGAGAGAACAACAACAAAACTTTTCTTCCAGTCTTACTTTTCGATAACACCCAGAACTTTATATAAGAAGAGATTTCTCTTTTGGAAATCTTCAAATTTCTCTTGGCATGAATACATTACAAATATCGCCTTCTCAGCATCCAAAATAATTGGGTTTTGCCTTTTCCTGAAGGCGTCATTTTACTTCTGTTTAGTTTAGAATTCTTAAGAGCTCTCTTAAAAATGCTAATCCTCTCTCATCAATTCATCACACCCTCTTTCTCAAGGCCTTTCTGTTTCTTCTGATTGCATTTTCTAAAACATTTCCATGGTCACTGTTTATTAGAATTCGCATCGATAATTCTAAATCTGCTAAACCGAGTTCAGCATTCAACATTCCTTCACGGTCCAACTCCATAACAGAATTAATTTTTATTCCTTCTGCTGTTATTGAAACAATCTCCCGTCACATATTTCATTGAATGTGCACTCTACAGGTCTTCAAATCCAATGATAACAGGTTTCTCCTTTCTCCTGAACTTTTTTAATACACTACTATCATATAGTAGTGATATACACCATGCTGGTGTATATCAGTTATCATAACTCAGAGAACCCCAGTACAGAACCAGACTAATAACGATTATGCGAGAATGTATAAGAAATACTCTGATTTATGTTTCTTTCTCCAAAATCTAAGCTTTTTTAATTACATATGATTATGAACAGTTAATACCGTTGCACATCATACAGTGCTGATGTAATTCTTAATATGCATGAGGAAATAAAAATACTACATAGTACAAAGACTGGAAATTGAAAAATTAATGGAGGAGATGCTCTCCATTTCCAATCAAAGCATTCAGCAATTCAAGAAGGAACAACCCCCCCCCCCTCCGCCTCCTTTTTAGTGCTGCCATAGCAGAAATGTACAAGAAACACATAAAGTATGTAATCATGTCGTCTTAATGGAAGGGCACCTTTTTATTAACTTGACAGTCATTTTAATAATGTTAGCGGAAGAAAGACATTGCGGGATTCTAATCAACTACAGTAATTTTTCAGGGGCTTCTTCTCATCCATTTCCTGAGTCAATCGATCTTCAATACAGATAAATAGATTTGTCTTTTTCTGGAAGAAATTCAAATATTTAATCCCGCAACAGAAAAATCGACCAGGGAACACACACACACACACACACACACACACACACACACACACACACACACACACACACACACACACACACACACACACACACACACACACACACACACACACACACACACACACACACACACACACACACACGCACGCACGCACAATCTTTTCATATATAATAGAAACACAACACGGTTGAGATTGTCTGCGTGTTCTTGTCGCTTTTCGCCTAACATCCGGTTAAATAATGGGCTCAATTTAAGGCCTTCGTGATATTTATTCATATTGTTTAGTTGTCTTAGCAACAGCGTTGCTCACAGTGCGCCATTATTCAAACAGTAAACTAGCAGCCATACATACTGCTTTTAAACTAGCAGACATGTTTCTAATTCTATAAAATACAGTTAGTGCTCTTGTAAATGATATGTTTTGTATTTCCTAATACAAACAGTACGACCTTGAATGCAATGGCTAAAAAAATCGGTTGTTGTGCAACACATCGAAGTCAATATTGTTTTCATGACTGCATTTCACTTCCCTTGTAACTTAACTCCCTTGTTTATTAAAACTTACAGTAGCGGGCTTGGACGCTGAGTGTTTCTAATTATAGACAAAAGTACATACACAGGGGCTATCCAAGGATCCCCCTCTTATTTTGTAAAAAAAAAAAAAAAAAAAAAAAGTATATTTAAGGGAGAATGAGTTTGCTCGACCAAATAACTTCTCTATAAAAGAAATTTATTTGAACTTTATTCTAAGATGCAAGAATCTTCTATGTTATTGATTTGGCTGGTAGTTACAACTTATCAAAGAGAATAAAGTAACAATAACAACAACAATAATCATGCAGAATCTTTACATGCATACAGATAAACAATATTACTACATTTTGTTCAAAATTCAGCATTTTTTACGATTATACTAGTTATTATTTCGTGACACTTCCATGTAGTATATGTAATCATCACGGCATCTATACCACTCTATTTACACTACCCAAAATAGGAATAAAACCATAAACAAAACGAAATTAATGAATTTTTTTTATTTATCGTTTTATTAGGCAATGAATTTTAAGATTATGAATTTAAAAATATGATTTTTAAACTTAAAAAAACCCTAAAAATCTGTATTAAGCATAATCAACCAGCAGTATAAATATGTCGATGGGTTGAGTTTCGTTGGATTCGTCATCAAATAAATATTTTTTTATTTATTTATTTGATGACGAAGTCTCCTGCCAAAGTTGTTGTAATGACAAAGAGAAGCTAAATCAGATTAAAAAAAAAAAAAACAAAAAAACGATGGTTTACTTAAATTTATTAGCTTTCGTAAATAATATCTAAAGTGGAGTCGCCTGGTGATAGTGACGTTTGATTATAGTCTGCGCATGCGCATGGTAACGATAATTTTTCTTGAAAATTTCTGTGCCGGAGTAATCCTCCAGGCTCCACGTGAATCTTTTGGGGAAGGGGAGCTGATTAGTTTGAAACCCGTTTCCTTACTTTTTCCGTTACTGCTTTAACTTGCACTCAACCACGCAGTAAATTAAGTCACGGTCAAGAATATTACTCACTTTTACGCCTATCTCTCTAACACACACGCTGCTTACTAACTTATAAAACATCTCGTGTAATAATAGAATGCAAACCTAGTCTTTTCGAAAGCATTCAGATTCGATTTTGTTTTTTAAGAGTACAGTATTTATTTTCTATGCATAACTTATATAGAACATTCCAGTAATATACTTACGTATTACATTAACACTAGTAGAGATGGGATGTAATTATTATATACGCATAAGCAATTCCTCTTTTTTAAAACATTACTTTATTATCTTCATTATGTATTGGGGAAAAAAATAACAAAAAAAAATTGTTTGTGCGCATGACATAATGTTTCCATGACAATGATTAGATTCCGCTTTTAGTATCGATGCGCGATATTCTTTCAACTTAAAAAATAATCTACACATTTGTTTTTTAACTAAAAAAATCTAAATCGTGATAACTTAATGCTGTCCAAGAGATAGTGTATATATATATAATAAAATAGTTTTATTGCTTCATTTAGACAATGACATAGCATATTTTGGTTTCCAGGTAACATGCACGTCAGCGAGAACGAAATACAGGGAGCCGTGTGTATATCGGTTGTTAACTGCTTGTCACTATCTCCTAAAATTTTGTGCGATACATAATGTGGGCGTGCTTTAAACTAGATTATAAGAGCGTGATTACAAACAAAATAAGAAAATTATTTTTATATATAATTTTAATAATAATTTAAAAAAAATAGATTAGAGTGCCCTCTCGTCATGAGTTCTTGGACTCCTTGGAAGTGTCGCATAATAATAACTTAACGATAGTTCGGTACTGTATTGTACTGCATTCCTGACTCTACTAAAATACTATTTTGCAGACTGCAGTAACAACTGTATCGATATCGATGCACGCTTTAATATTATTTAATGAAGCTTGGTGTAGCAAACTCGTGGCGTTCTACAATTTTTTATTTTATTTATTTATTTATTTATTTTTATTACATACAAGCAATGGCGGATAGTGGCTTGAAATCGTGATGCAACATTCCAAATATACATATACACTGTAAGTACGGGGTATACGTGTTGGGATAAAATATCAAAATTATGGTAAAAATTAAAAAAAAAAAAATTAAACATGAAAAAATATTGTTTATTATCGATAAAATTATAAAGTTTAGTATAATTCAAAAGTACTTTAAAATAAAAGCCATTATCATAACCCCAATAATGTTCTAAAATAAAAACTATAACAAATGTTGCGGAGTAAACAGGATAAGCACTACGAACACTCTACTACTAGCACAAACTGCATATAAACAACAGTGGAACTGCGCGACGGACAGTGTCGCATTACGCTAATAGCTCGCATCTCACTACGACGTGCATATGCTTGCGGCGCGTAGCAATATGACACTGCGGTAAACACAGTGCTGCTAGCGTCCTTCGTCTTCCTAAGTGCTACAAGATGGATGTTTATTATTTTTTATACAAAATAAGAGAATTGTATAGGATTGTTGATGATAAAATTAAATATTACAAGCAAATATAAATAAATTAATAACTATATTTATATATCGAGAAAAATTGGGGGTGCTGCAGTTCGGCAGTGCCTATGCACGAGCGGCCCCTGCATACAAGTACCCTTTTATACTCAAATATAAGTGCCTACAAAAGAATTCTCATGAAATGTGCTTTCGATTTTTATCAAAAATAAATAAATAAATAGACGATGCTTCTGATTTTCTTATGGACGTCGATCTTAACATTGAATGAAGCATTAAGTTTGGCAAGCATTGCAAAATGCTATTCGATATTACAAATATATGCATGCAGAGAAAATCAAGGGGGAAAAACCCTGTGAAATTGACATTGTTTAAATACAATTTTTCAAATTAAAATGCGTGTTCAATTATCGACAATAAAATATCTTTACTATTTCTCCGCTTGATTGTAATTCCATTTTACTACATTTTGTCGTTTCCCCAAAACAGTAGTAAACGATCAAATATCTCACATTTAAATTCTGGTCACTAGCCGAAAAGAACATTAGTGCAATTAAAAACAGTAATGTCAGCAGAGGTAATAGCGAAATTCATTCATAATTTTTGCACACGTGCGCTTCAGTCGGTTGTATAACTATTATTCATCGCGGAGAAGTCAAGAAAAAGGTCGCAGTAACACTACTAGTTTTATTATGGAAAGAAATGTTATAAGTTTGTATACTTATAATTAGCAGCCAATTCTGATTAACAGTTTATTGTAATAAAATAGGCTATGTTGTTTTTTTGCAAAATCGTTTGGTATTTTGCCAGTGACGTAAATACTGTATGCTGAAAATCATAATTACTGCGTCATAGAAAGTCAGTTGCACTTTCTGAACATTGAACAACTAACTGATATTGGTTTTGGCATAGAAATTGCACTTATGTCGGTTGTAGCTTGCAAAATGTAACTTAGATTTTATACATGTATTAAAAATGCAATTCTGAATATATTTCTTTTTATTTTATGAATCGCATAGCCGAAGAGAAAATGTCAAAAAAAAAAGAAGTTTTTATATCAGAAAATATCCCCACCCCACCATAAAAAAAGCATTTTAATAAGAAAGGTCGGAATTATAATTCATATTCTTTCGCTGATGACGTAATATTAGGTATCACGAACTGGATGTTGTTGAGTCGTGCTTCCATGGGTGTGTATTTGAGGTTTGAAATTCTTATCACCTTTAGTATGTCTAACGTGATTAGACTATTTAATCTTGGATGCCAGACTCTCACTCACTACATGTTCGCATGCAGAATACAGGTAGAAGTGACGTCATCAAGAGTTAAGTCATTGAGGAAAAACTTCGTAGGCGCGAAGTCTGAGAAGAAAGACGGATTTGGACAGGAGTTCTGATGATGATATCAAGAGGGCGGGAGGAGAGAAAAGGGAATAAGCCAGAATTCGGCAAAATTACTCAACTTATTTTCAACTAAAAGAGTTAGAGAAAACCGAATTTCAAAATTATAATAGTAATTATATCACTTAAGATATACAGCAGACAGACGACTAACTGCCTGGCGACAGGACATAAACAAATACAGAAGGCATAAACGGTTTTATTTTATTTTAATCTATATGCTTCAACAAATACCAGTGAACCTAGTCTGTGTGAGGAAGAGAATGAGATTTTTTGCATGCAGTGTACACGGCCTAAGCTTTCGAAAAAAGAAAAAAAAAATTGCTAATTGGATAATATTTCGTAATCATGCTTTTTTTTTTTACTGGAATGGTACAATAATTTATATTTTGTAATTTGTAAAAAAAAAAATAAAAACATCAAGTTAAATTAAGCCTTGCCTTTTGAAAGAATACCTTTATCAAGAGAATAATCGTGAAAACACAAATAATACGAATGTGAAACAGTCACAACAACTCTTAGAAATTCCAGTTTTAACTTTCGATCGCCATGTTGGTACTTTCTTTCCAACGTGTCCCCGAACAGTTTGAAAGATGATAGTTATAAAGCACAAAACCAGGATTGTTGTTTACTGATAAAGAAAACTAGGCATGCAGATAAAGTGCGAAACGATAAGTTGGTGTTTTATCAGCAAGCTTATCGCAGTACACTACAAGTGGTTATTCACAAGAGAGAATCGTTTTAAAAGTCCTTTGATTAAGTTATTTTTGAAAATGTTTGCTTTTCTTCTTCCCTTTTGTAATTGGTATAATTATTATTGGCCGTAGTTCAAGTTGTTGAATATTCTCATGCTAGCTTTCGGTAAGTTTTTTGCTAATATTTTGTTTTACGTGTAAGCACTCTATCGTTTCGTGGATCAGTCGTTTGTCATTCTCTTAAATTGATTTTATAAACACAATGCTGAATTTCCACGTTTCCGTGAACGCAAATAAGTAAATAAAAGAAAGGCGTCTGCAGTTTTGAGCGTGTACAGTTTAGCTCTGACGCGAGTTGCGAGGGGGAAAAAAATTATCGACTGTTAAAGATTTCACGTGCATATCTAGAGGTTGATATTTTAGCTCTCATTTATAAAATATTGGCTCTATAATTGTATTTATTTTAATAAATGTATATAGTAATAATAAGTTTTATATGATTGCTATAATAAATAATTGTTTTAACACAGTGTATATAATAACTCATTGTTATTCTATTTAATTATCCTGTATATATAGTTTTAAGATTCATAACATTCATAATCGGTATATAGACAAATGAAATTATAAAAGACAGGTACTTTCCGGTTTAAAATACCAATTAAAACATAGTACAAATGAATTTATGGCTTCGTTTTTAATAATGATGACAATCACAAATATATATATATATATATATATATATATATATATATATATATATATATATATATATATATATAGTCGCCGGTCTAATGGCCGGCGGGCCCCACCTGCAATGAGGACCAGTGGTGGATTTATGGTTTTATTTAGGGAGGTAGGATTTCAATCTGTGGCCAAGTGATTTCGTGACACTCCTTTTCTCTAGTTGTATTTTATTGCTGGTAGACACCTAAGAGTGTCTACGGGATTTGCTAGTGGACCCTCAAAAGTCCACAGGATTATCTTTAATCTGCTCGGGACACCTGAGCAATCTCTACTCTTTCTCCATCTGTGTCTTAACACATTTCTATATTATTGTCATGGCAAAACTTCTGAATGAGGCCAAATTCGAGGAAGTATACATGGAATTCCTCAGACTAGAAAAGCTACTGAGTGATAATTGGCCAGGAAAAGTCAAGCTCTTTGCCATCCCCCCCCCCAACCTACACACACACACAGCAGTCACAGGGGACAATATGGATGACATAAGTGAAGAGCCGATAACTCTGACGCAATCAGATTTTGCACACTCCCCAAGTATGGAAGATGCTACATCCCAAGACAGCAATTATCATACCTTGGAAACAGATACAGAGTTCCAAATGGTCAAAAAGAAGAGGAAAATCTCCACCAATGTGGAGAACCCAAAACAACAGGGATAGAAGCACTCAATGGTCCTAAAGAAAAGATACCGCCAGTTATATTAAAGGATAAGGAAAAATGGATCCCTGTCTTGTCAGCCCTCAGAGAACAAAACATCTCATTCTCATGGGCCAAAAACCCAGATGAGGGAGTTAAAATACAGCCCATTACTGTCATGGATTACAGACAGATGACCAGATTTATGGACAATGCTAACGTCCCATATCACACCTTCACTTTACCCTGCGAAAAGAACCTGAAGGTAGTTCTACGTGGGATAGCTGAAGGTATCACTCCTGAAGATGTAAGCACTGATCTCTCCAGACAGGGCCTGTCCCCAGTAAAAATGAGCAGCAGGATGCTCAGATCTGATAAAAGACCAATGCCTTTGGTGCTGGTGGAAATAAGCAACACACAAAAGCAGATCTATGAACTAACATTAGTATGCGGACTCAAGATTTCAACTGAGCCTCTTAGGAAAATAGCATCTGCAGGTCATTGTCATAGATGCCAAAGGTTTGGACATACCCAAAAATTATGTAAGGCAGCCTTCAGGTGCTTGAAGTGCGGCGAGCGACACCAGACCATCACATGCACCAAGCCTCTCACAACTCCAGCATGCTGTGCAACTGCAGAGGACCCCACCCCCCAACTACAAGGGATGCCTTTCCAATCCAAAAAATCGAGGATCAACAAAAGTCAATCTTGCTTCTCCACGTAACAACGTTTTAAGCGACCAAACAGATCGTTCTCCAGTCCGAAACACCTCGTCTTCAACCTCACAGGAAGGAACAACCATGACCAAAACATATGCTGAGGCTGCAAGGACTAAGCCTCTTACACCTCTCGAGCTAGAAAGCTCCAACATAACATCCGTTTTAACAGCCTCACTTGACACCATGCTGCAGGAATTCAGCAAGACATGCCCCTCACAATCTTCCAGAAAGAGATTCCTGCAAGGCACTCAAAACATTATAACAGCCATCTGTCATGAGTAATAAATTCAAACTAAAAGCTCTTAAGATAATCGCATGGAATGCAAATGGATTGCTGAACAAGGTTTTGGAACTTCAAGAATTTGCAACTCATCTCAGTGCTGATATCATCTTGATTGGTGAAACACACCTAAGACCAGCTAATAACCCCAAAATCCGTGGATACACTGTGTACAGAAACGACAGAATTGGCACAAGAGGTGGAGGCACAGCCATATATAAGAGTTATTTGAATCATAATACAATAGACAAGCCCCAAATAAACCTGGAGGTGACCGGTATGGAGGTACATACCTGCAATGCTGGGAGTCTCAAGATCTATGCTGCTTATAACCCTCTGAGCATTCCTCTGCTGACAACAGATCTGGACTTCATACTTGGTCCAAATGACTCAATAATAGCAGGAGATCTCAACTCAAAACACACAGCTTGGTACAGCTCATCAACTAACACCAAAGGTCACACACTTTTCAACTTTGCAATGCTCAACTCTGTTGTTGTGGCCGGCCCTACCGATCCCACCCACTTCAGCCCTTCAGGTAGCTCGGATGTACTAGACATTGTCATCTTTAAAAATTTAAGATACCAATTCAAATTGGAATCAGTCAAAGAATTATCTTCTGACCACAGTCCCATAGTGCTTAATCTAAGTTTATCAGATCAATCCTCTCCTCTGCACACATTCATACCATGGGACGTTAGCCAAGGTTCTTCCCGATCATATTGGTCCGGTGCCCAATATCAGTAAAAAGGAAGAGATTGACACAGCAGTAAATAACTTAACCATACAAATTCAGAAAGCAATAGAATCAGTCAGACAATCCACTGTCTTCCACCCAACCAACCGTATCCCTGAAGAAATCATGGAGCTAATCAGAGCAAAAAATAGAGCCAGAAAGAGATACTACAATACCAGAGCCCCATAAGATAAAACAGTATTGAACATTTTAAACAGGCAGGTCCGGGATGCTCTTCAAAAACACAAAAACCATCAATGAGATACCAAATTGGCTAACATCGATACTGAAGATCATTCTGTATGGAAATTTTTAAGAGCAATCCGCACCAAAAAGCAACTCATACCCCTATACAAACCAAGAAAGGGATAGTTCACAAAGATGAAGAGAAAGCCGAAGCACTAGATAACCTAGAATCTCAGCAATCCATCTTATACAAATCTAAATAGCAACCTTATGTACACGATTCATCGTCATGTTAGGACAACCTTAAGACAGAACACTGTTAACTCCGAACATATCACTCCTACAAATCCGGCAGAAATGATAAATATCATCTCCCATCTAAACAGTAAAAAAGCTCCAAGACCGGATGGCATAACTAACAGAATAGTAAAACTACTTCCAAGAAAGGCCATAGTCCATCTTGTCAACATTACAAATGCCATCTTTAGATTCCAGCATTTCCCTACTACATGGAAAATAGCCACCATCATGCCATTGAAGAAGCCAGGAAAAATTCCTCACCTTCCCGAAAGCTACAGACCCATAAGCCTATTGTCCAGCCTCGGAAAGGTGACAGAGAAAGTGATCCTCTCAAGATTCCAACAGAAACAGATAAGTTAAGAATTTTGCCTAATGAACAGTTCGGCTTCCGTAAGGCCCATAGTACAGCTCAACAAGTGCACCGGTTTACTAGAAAGAAAATCCATACCATGGAGGATATTTATTTATTGGGAGTAAAGATTTCATGGCAGACTGAAGTTAAATATCTTGGAGTGATTCTTGATAGTAAACTCCTATTCAGCAAACATATTAGTTACATTACCTCAAAGACATCCAAAGTCTTAGCACAGCTCTACCCTATGATCAACAGACAAAGTAAACTGGACATGCAAACAAAATTAACAATTTACAAGATGGTAATTCGATCGGTCATCACTTACGCATCCCCAGCGTAGAGCCACACCGCGAATTCAAACATTCTAAAACTCCAGAGATTACAGAATAAGCGCATGAGGATGTGGATGCCCCTTGGTTTATAAGAAACACCCAGATCCATAGAGAAGTTAATATCCCTTATATCTCTTCCCTTCTCCTAAATCTAGCTGAGAAGTTCTTTACCAAGAAAAGTAACCATCCAAACTCATTAATCAAGGAAGCCTCGGAATATAATGAAGCAGAAAGTTACAAATATAAAAGACCAAAGTCTATCTTAAGTTCAGCTGAACACAGCTAACTTCACTGCCCTCAATGGGCGGGCATATAGCTCACACATTCAAAGTTCTTTCATTACAAGACAAAGGGGAATATGAAAAGCAATTTTGCTTCACCCATCTAACCAGAAATATATATATATACATTTTTATAAAGAATTGAATGACTAGAACCGAGATTTAAGTAAAGGTTTTAATATAAAAACACGACTAGTTTCGGCTTGTGACAGCCTTCATCAGGTAACATTATAAAAGAAAGAAAAAAGAAAAAACACTAAAACACTGAAGCTTAAATAAACTATGAACATCATAGAGAGTCTCGATACATAATTGACATTAAATCGTTATGGTTGTATTTAAAGCTCTTCTTTCGTTAGTTGTATTATAGGGAAAGTGCGTGCTAGTAGCATTTCGTGAACGCCAGTACATGATTACAGCTGAATGACAATCTGGGAGGTTGTAGCTCAAGTTATTATTTAGATGAACAGGATTGAAGACGATTTCTCTAGATTCCACGATTTTTCTCTCTAGTTCATCATTGCAACGGAAGATGTTAGTAGATTTTTCCCAGCAGACTTTGTGACTTTGGTTTTCATCATTAGGATTAGCCGAGAAAAGGATATGACTTGATAATGCACTGGCTCGCTGTCTCTTGTAAGTAATGTCCCTCGTGTGTTCTTCCATACGCAATTCTGCAGTTTTGTCTGTCGAAGATCCGTTTCTTAATAAGCCACCCAAAACCTTGTCATCATCAACTCAAATACCCTGGTGTATATAAAATATTGTGTGATTGTGATATTCCTTATTTTGGGCAGACAGACAAATCTGTTGAATTGCGTATGGAAGAACACATGAGGGACATTACTTACAAGAGACAGCGAGCCAGTGCATTATCAAGTCATATCCTTTTCTCGGCTAATCTTAATGATGAAAACCAAAGTCATAAAGTCGACTGGGAAAAATCTACTAACATCTTCCGTTGCAGTGATGAACTAGAGAGAAAAATCGTGGAATCTAGAGAAATCATCTTCAATCCTGTTCATCTAAATAATAACTTGAGCTACAACCTCCCAGATTGTCATTCAGCTGTAAGCATGTACTGGCGTTCACGAGATGCTACTAGCACGCACCTTTCCAACAATACAACTAACGAAAGAAGAGCTTTAAATATAACCACAACGATTTAATGTCAATTATGTATCGAGACTCTCTATGATGTTCATATTTTATTTAAGCTTCAGTGTTTTAGTTGTTTTTCTTTTTTCTTTCTTTTATAATGTTACCTGATGAAGGCTGTTACAAACCGAAACTAGTTGTGTTTTTATATTAAAACCTTTTTACCTATACCACTTTTTACCTATACTTACTTACTATTTTATTACGAACCCTAATATACACAGTTGACCCTTGAAGGACGCCGGTTTGAACTACGCGGATCCACTTATACGCGATGGTTTTTTTTTTTTTTTTAAATAAATATATTTGAAATTTGTTTAGGGATTTCGACATCTTGAAAAAATTCGCAGACGAACCGCGTAGCTTAGAAATATCAAAAACAAAAACAAAAAAACAGTTAGGTATTTTATGAATGCATAAAGTATATGTAGATACTAGTCTATTTTATCATTGACAATGTCAGTGATAAAATAGACTGTGTCAATTTGACACAAATCCATCATAAAAACGTTAAAATTTATCAAAACTTACGTACACAAACACTTACAGACCGTACGTGGCCAAAGAGAAATGTAAACAAACTTAAAGAAGCAGTATTAAATCATAACTGGATAAAATAACTGTTATTAATTAGCATAAAATAATTGCTTCGCGGCTAGGCTACCACGAAGCAATCGTATCGATTACACTAGGCTACCATGAAGTAATCATATTGCTGCTGCTTCGTTATCAATGCATTTATATCTGTAAATAAATATGAATAATTTCTTTTTCACATTACCTTTTCCTTTTTTATGTTCAGTGTTAGTAATATGCAGGGCCGGCGGAAGCGGACATGTAGAGCATGCGGGCGCCGCTGCGATGGGGACGCCGCGCCAGGGAACGGTTCATAAGTTAATTTTTAAGAAACAAAAGTTTTATCATAAAAACAAAAAATTCTTAGAATGATCAATATTAAAATAAATAAGGCCGGATACACCGAATAAAAATTAAAAAAAAAAAAGTATATTGCCGCCTCTTTGATCACCCAGCTGTTTACAATTTTGCAGCTAGAGCAGGCTAAATGCTTGCCTGCAGAATGTTGTGTCTACTGCAGTTTATCTAAAGTGAAACGGTGAACGGTAATCATGCGCAGAAACGAATTTTCGTACAAAACATTTGTTGCTAGTTAATCAGTCATATGGTATACATCTCAGTAGGCTACTGACAGTAGCGCATTGCCGACCATTATTTCGTCTCTGTGTCGTGTTGTGTAATAATTTCTTGTGGGTATAAAATAGAAATGGAATCAAAAATTAAAAAAAGTTATTCGGTGCACAAAATCGTAAGCGTCATGCTGCGAAAGAAGCAGATATTAAGAAACAAACTGGGGCTCTTAATAAATTTGTTAAAATATTAAAATATTCTGATGCAGATTGTAACCAACTCGATACATCAGAAATCAGAGTCGAAGAACGCTGTACATCATCCAGTTTTCATGAAAGTACTATTGCAACTATTGAACAAGATTTAAGTGAAAAATAGTTAGGATTTAGTCAACTACAACAAGATTTAGTTGTAGTTGACTACGAAACTAACACATTGTTAGTCTCTGTAAATTTAGAAGATCCAGGTGAATGGGGAAATATTGATGAAAAATTACGAGTTGTTTTAATTGAAATGGGGCCTGTTCAAAAGAAAAATATAATATATCCCAGAGATACATAGGTCGTAAATTTGGCGACATGTATTGTAATAGAAAAATGGAAAACAGGAGCTCTTGCCAAGAACATGGCTCATTTATTCCGAAACTTTAAATGCTGTTTTTTGCTTTTGTTGCAAACTTGTCGCACCTACTGAATCAACTGAATCACCTACTGAGTCTTGTATATAACAATTGGGGAAATGTAAGTACAACTTTACATAGACACGAGACTAGTTTAACTCACATGAAAAATTTCTTAAAATGGAAGGAACTTGATAAAAATTAAAAAAAAAAAAATGTATGAAATGGAAAATAAACAACGGTCGAGTGTTTTAGAACGCTTGATTGAAATTATAAAATTCCTTGGTAGTCGAAATTTAGCTTTTCGCGGATCATCTGATAAATTATATGAAAGGAATAACGGCAATTTTTTAAAATTAGTCGAACTGTTTGCTATGTTTAATCCCGTTATGGAAAATCATGTTGAAAGTGCCCTACAACGAAACAATAGAGTACACTATTTGAGTAAAGACAGTCAAAATGAAATATTGGAAACTTCAAGTAACGCAATCAGGGATACAATTTTATTATCAATTCAAAAATCTAAATATTATTCCATAATTTTACACTGCACACCTGATGCAAGTAAAACAGAACAAATGACCATCATTATTCGCTTTGTTTCCTGTGACAATGGAATTGTCAAGATCAGGGAAAACGTTTTCGGTTTTGCAGATACATCAGATTCCACAGGACGTGGTTTATGTGCAACAATAATGGAACAACTGGAAAAAATGGAACATTCCCATTGAAGACATGCGAGGTCAAGGGTATGACAATGGGGCAAATATGAAAAAGAAAAAATTTGGGTTCCAAAATTTGCTTTCGAACAAAAATCTTCGAGCTTTTTACTTGCCATGTGCTGCTCATACTCTAAATTTAATCATTAACGATGCAGCCAAAATGAATGCAGATACAATTAGTTTCTTTGCAATCATTCAAGAAATATAAAATTTCTTTTCATTCTCTTACAAACGTTGGGAAATCCTTTTAAAGTTCGTAAAAAAATTAACATTGAAACAGCCATCAGAAACGCGATGGGAAAGTAAAATTAATGCAATCCGCCCTCTACAATATCAGTTAGGAGAAATTTACGATGTACTTTTTGAAATTTTAAATAATGAAAATTTTAACAAAGAAACTCAGCATGAAGCACAAACATTATTGGACACAATAAAATTAAGAATATCGAAAGGCTTTTGAATATTTAAATTATCTTATTTTATTTTATTTTATTTTAAATTTATTTTAATAATTTAAATTGAATATTTAAATTATTAAAATAAAGGACTACAAATAAAAAAGTAAAATATAAATATATATAAATATAAAAATATAAAAATAAAAATATAAAAATATATATATATATATATATATAAATATAAATTATATATAAATATAAAAAATAAAAAATAAAAGTAAATTAATGCAATCCGCCCTCTACAATATCAGTTAGGAGAAATTTACGATGTACTTTTTGAAATTTTAAATAATGAAAATTTTAATAAAGAAACTCAGCATGAAGCACAAAACATTATTGGACACAATAAAATTAAGAATATCGAAAGGCTTTTGAATATTTAAATTATCTTATTTTATTTTAAATTTATTTTAATAATTTAAATTGAATATTTAAATTATTAAAATAAAGGACTACAAATTTATTTGCTTTCTTATAACTTGGCATGATTTACTTAACAGATTAAAGCCTGTGAGTAAAATGCTTCAAGACAAAAATATGAACATTACACTTGCTTTAGAATCTATCGAAAACTTAAAATTCTTACAAGAATTTTAAGTTTTCGTAAGTTTTCGTTAAGATCTTGTAAGATCGATATTCTTACAAGAGTATCGATCAGATACAAATTTTAAAGAAGTTCTAAAAACGGCAAAATAACTGAGTGAAGAGGTGGATGGAGAACAAGAATTTAAAACTGGTACGGAAGTTCGACGACGAAAGAAGACATGACAATTGGACTACTAGCATCATGACGAAACGCCACAATCACCAGAAGATAAATTTAGAGTGAATGTGTTTTATACACTTCTAGACGTTGCAATGTGTTCGTTAATAGAACGATTTTGAACAACTAAAAACATATTATGATAATTTCAATTTCTTGTATAGATTACTACAAATTAATAATGAAGATTTACGAAGAAACTGTGACGATTTAGAGAATCTCTTGAAGGACTGCGACAATAAAGACGTAAATACAATAGAACTATATGACGAGTTATGTGCTTTCCGGGATATTTTTCGGAAGGATAATTTAAATATTCAAAAGCCCTTTCGATATTCTTAATTTTATTGTGTCCAATAACTTATCTTTTGCTAACTTTTCAATTGCTTTAAGAATACTGTTAACCTTAACTGTTAGTGTAGCGAGCGGTGAACGTTCCTTTTCCAAGTTGAAAATTGATTAAAACCTACTTAAGAACAAGTATGTCACAAAATAGGCTTGTTAGTTTGGCGCTAATAGCTATTGAAAATGATATATGTGCGGAATTAGACGTTAAAATCATTATTTCTAATTTTGTGAATGTGAAATCAAAAACCTTAAAATTTTAATTAAAAAAATTGCAAGTATATTTATGTAATTTAATTTATTTTCTGTTATTCTGTAAAGATGTTATTTTTTGAATACTTATATTAAATGTTCTAATTATTTCTGAATTCTTTTCTAATTTTCTCATCTATCTTGAGTTTCTTTTATTTTCCTAAAAGATAGCTCCACTTATAAAAATTATTAAAATTTTTTTACAAGTTACTAAGAATTTAGTAACTTGTAAAATGCAAGAATTTTTTAAACATTAGTTCAAATAAATTTTGACTTTAATTAAAATTCATTTTAATTTTGTTAGCAATTCGGGTCGGTGAGAAGGCTGTTAAATTGTGAATGAAGCTATGTTATGTAATTTATTATTTTTCATTCACATTTAACATTGCTTATTAAATATTAATCATGGTTTATATAAAATTGTTTATTATTCCTTAATTAAGAATTACTAATTAAATATTTACTCAAAATCTGACCTGCTATTAACTTATAAAATAATAATATGTTTAGAATTTTGTATAACTAAATATATGTGGTGTAACGTAAAGTGTTAATTTATATTTAACTGTATACGTAATCAAAAAGTTAAAGAAGTAGCTTAAATATTCTGTTGTTTTTATTTGTGAAATATTTAATGTTATGTAATCACTCATGAATAATAATAGACCATACATTACATTAGCGAAATGTTTACGTGCAGTCTGTTGTCATGGAGACGCACGCGTAAACAACCACGAGTGGAGTAGAGCGTGGCGTTCGAACGTAAGGTGGGAGTGAAGGTCATACAGTATATATAGAAGGTTATAGAGAAAGAGAAAGAAGAGGGAAGGTCATAGATAAGATAGAAAGGAAGAGAAGAATTATTATTAAGGAGTGAGGAGAGAATTTTGCGGAACCAAGATTATAAAATCCTCAGGGCAGAAATTTATGAGTATAGTGTTGGGAAGTGAACCTATAAGTAGTGAAACATAAAGTTTAATGTTATAAGCGAAATCTGCTGTTGTTATGAAGAAAGGTTGATGCCGTAATCAGATAAAAGGAAACTGGACAGTCAATGCGAAAATTCTGATTAGTTCCAGTTAATCTGGATTACGATTAAATTCTATGTTGCCCTAGGAAAAGGTTATATTGATTACTTGGAGAAAAGTGAACAGGAAAAGATAGTACCTAATTACTGTTGTTTGGAATAGTGAAGTGCGACTTACAGTAATACAGTTTAAACTATGGAGAATATTTATTATGTGTGTTCCGCTAATGTTAGTTAAGTTAATTCATAAGTGCTCTCTCTCAATAATTTTATGTATTGAAGAATTTGTCTGGTAAGAGTAGTTGTATAAGTTTGTCTATTCTAGCATTAATTGTAATATATCTCCAATGCTCAAGGTCCGGGAATATATTTGCTTGGAATATAGCTTACGTAGTTTATTGCCTGCTGTGAATATAAACATTGAGTTGATAGATTTGTGAAGACTGAATAAAATGTGAAATTGTTATATTAACTTGAGATAAGAAGATTTGTGTTTTTGAGACTGTGAATAGTATATGAAAGTTAGAACATTGAATTAGCATCAGTGACCTAAGAAGATGTGTTAAGTTAATTGTATAGTTCCATTTTAAAATAGAGTTCTTGTAATTGTTAACCATATCATATATTAAATGTTTTATTTTGTTGATCTAAATATTGTGTTTACCTGAATTCCTTATTATTGCACCGTTCATAAATATTCGAATCTTGCGGGAACCCCAAGTAAAAATGATAATAGTTGATTCGGCCTAATGAGATGACAGCTAACTTAATTTAGAACTGATCCTACTATTTATATAGACTAATCTAAGAATAGGGTGGCGCAGTATAAATATAAATTTCCCTACTTTTGGATCGGTGATCATTTCGTAATTAGTTGTATTATTCATAAAAGTGACTTGAAACTAGATAGATTTAGAACTCGACAGAAAAAAGTCGTCACGACAAGGCTATAATCCCTGTATCATTATATTCAACGATTAAAGGTGAAGTGGCTTTATCAAAATTTGCTTTAACTTTTGAGAATTTTTTGAATATTCGGGTTTTCAACGATTATCCTACCTAGTCAACACCACCGGTTCGTTACATTTAGCGAACCAACGTGTGGCTGTTCTGTCAAAATTTATTTAAGAAATTTCAAATAATTGAAATTTTTATTATCGTAAAAGAACCACACACTCACGGATCGTTACAGGGGCGCTTAGATAGAAATTGCATGCGGGCGGCAAAGACCCTAGCGTCGGCTCTGGTAATATGCATAACATCTACAGTGTTTTTGTATCATATAAGACAATATTGATTATTGATGTAGGTACACAGACAGAGATTCATCTTGTAAACAGACAACGTAAACTTACGGTATCGATAAATACAGTACAATACTGTAAATGTATTTTCACTTCCTTGTGATTTTCTTGAATAACATTTTCTTTTATCTAGCTTACTTTATTGTAAGAATATAGTATATAATACATACATACCATACAAAATATGTGTTAATCGACTGTTTATCGGTAAGTCTTCCGGTCAACAGTAGAATATTAGTAGTTAAGCTTTTGGGCAGTCAAAAGCTATACGATTTTCGAACAACGCGGGGGATTGGCGCCCCTAATCCCTGTATTGTTCAAGGGTTAACTGTATATATTATGACAGAAGTGAATGGATGCTGACCAACGGTTGCTGGTGGAGAAAATTGAAGAAAGAAAGCCATCCACCATGACGCGTAGTAAACGACAAAATTGACAGCCCAGAGTGGAAGGTAAACCATAAGACGGTAATTTGGCAAGTATCCAGACTCGATCAAATGTCTTGGAAATGCCAAGAGCGAGCTATTAATTTGGCAACCAACTATTTGATAAGAAATAAAATGGAAAACTTGAGTATTCTCGAAATAGTCACTTAGAGTGTTTACAGATCTGCCCTAGCAACTTTAGACTTGGAGAATTGTCTCCATTATTATACCCAATGCAGTATTATATACCATATCCAGCAGTCGAGGTGAGTCTAAACTGGTACACAGCAACGTCTTTAATAATTATTAAAGATAATTATATTATCAATAATATAATAGGTAATTATAATTGTCGAATGTTAATGAAACAGCTAAAACATTCTGGAATCTTATTAAAAAAACAACAACTCATTTTTGTATCGATGTTATTGCCGTTGACTTGGATCTAGTGATTTGTATTTTTAACAATATTGTAATAATGACCCCCGTAACTCTAGTAAAAGCAGACTTAAATGTCTTTTTTTGGCACTTAATATAATGTAAAAGAGTAAGTTTAAAAAATAAAATAAAATTGTAAAATATTTTAAATTACTAACAAATATAATGTATATACTCGACATTTCTTGTAGCGTCATGAAATTCTTCTATTTTGAAAAAGGAGATTCGGAAAGGATATATATATATATATATATATATATATATATATCCTTTCCGAATTTTGGATATATATATATCCAAATTTTTAATTCATTTTCAATTTCTGGCTATTTTGTCGGTTTCTGTATTTTTTTAGAAACGGTAGATTATTTTTCTAGAATTTGCTTCTATTAATTGCTGCTTTTGTTTTCTCCAAGTTCGTATCATTTTTTTTTTTTTTTTGTAGGCGGAGGCCCAAAATGCCGCTATGCTGCCCTATTGTCATTCTTTTTTGCGTACTCAATCACCTACGCTTAAACGCAATCGTAATAGCTATGTCTGTGTAATCCGAGTTATAAAATAAATAAATCAATATGATAATGTATTGATTACTAGTTTAAATGCGTGACCGTTAAAAATCGTACAACTATTCAAACTGATCATGTATTACCGACAAGCGATGACGCACCGTAACTGTGCATACATAAAATACACATCGATGTATAAGAAGCATTTGGCGTATAGGATGCAGTGGCGCACCCAGAGGGGGGGGAAGATCCCCTTGACCCCCCCTTCAAAGAAAAAGGAGACAAAAAACTAGAAAATTTTCCAAAACTTTTTCCTAATTAAAATTCATTTTTTTATTTATGTTGTATCGTGTCTTCTATTTCTATACTACTTATGAATTAGCGATTGCAGATGCTCAGTCATAGATCGTATGCGATGCGTAGTGTGTATTCTCAATTCTCAAATCGTCTACTCAACTCTCTCCCCCCCCCCCCCCCCCCCAAGATTAAATCCTGAGTGCGCTACTGATAGGACGCCTCCTGATTTTCAGATAAATTTTAGGTACAAAAAAGCGCGTCTTATAAGGTGAAAAATACTGTAATTTTGCTTGGTCTTATTTTTCTATTAAAATGATCTAGTTGAAATCACTCAACAAATTTTGATAGGGATCTTAAATACAAAACTTTAAGCTTACTATCAGAATTCTTTAAATTTCATCAGGGCAGGGAGGAACTATTATAATTTCGAATCGTTCTAAAAAAAAAAAAATCTGATTATAGCTGAAAAAATAAAATATTATCATTTCAAATTGTAAACTAAAAAATCTTCTAAGTGCCTTTTATTCCTGAACGTGGGTTCCCCCCCACCCTCTCAAACTAACTTTTGGAAATCGAGGGAAGGACAGCCAGTTCTCCATCCTTCGCCGCATCAACGAAAGTTGTACCCGTCACTACCGATGATTTTAGAATTTTTGAAGTGAGAGTGCGGAAGACAACCACCGCCATTTTGTGATCCTAAATTCCAACAGGTCTGATAATTGATAGCAACTATCTACCTCTTATTCTTTCACTATGAAGCCTTGTTGCTTGTAGTGCCGTTGTTTTCAAAACCATGCCGCCATCTTCTCGGTTGTCCTCTGCTTCTCTTTCTCTTTATTATCTAGTTCTTAATAATAATTAACTTAAATAATTTTATTATTATTTTTGTTGTCTATGATTGTCCCTCCCCCCAGTTTCCGAGTTAAAAACCGTAGTATCCTTTAGGAGCATAGGGAAGGGGAGAACCTACTTGCATGAAGTAAACATCGATCGACTAACTCGGACACACACTTGCCGAGGAAAAAAAAAAATAACGGAACCCCTAGAAAAACCCTTCTAGTCGGCGACTAGAATCGAACCTGTAACGACTTTCTTCTGGCAGTATCCACAAGGTTACGCAAGCATACATTTCATATTGTTAAACCACTAAAAGATGGAATTGTAATAATTTTTCCCCTTCATGGATCAGTGGTGAAATTAAGAATAGTTTAACAACTACTGATCGCTGCACTAAGTGTACTGAATTGCAGAATGACCTCAAGTTGGTGGAATTAAGTTCCAGCAGGTAAAAGCGATAAAAAAAAAAACACGAAAAGAAAAAAAGGAAAAAATGCCATGCAATGGAAGTCAATGAGATAGGTTTCTGGCTCGCAAAAATCATTCACACAATTCTCTCGCTGCTTTTGCTTACATCTTCCCTTCAACTTCAACATGATGAATTTTGATTCGCTGTTTGAGATTAAAGAACTATCCCCTGCTTTCAGTGAAAAACTCTTTTCCACCTTTTTCGTTCAGTTCATTGAAGAACTCTCGTAATATTAATTATGGTTGAGACCATAATTAATATTACGGGGATATCGAGTTCATTTATGTCGTCAACATAAGCAGTTTTTCCATCTTGTCCATCACACTCCTGCGCTAATATATTTTGGAGGCGCTAACATGAATATATGATTTCAAGGATTTTTTTTTTTTCATTTCCTCTGAATTTTTCATTACAGTTATACCATTTTAATGGGCCAAGTTCAGATCACTACACACAACATTAGATCTTCCTTCACCAGGTTCCATTCTTCTTAACTTCCATTTCCATCCCTCCCAAACTTATGAACTTGCATGCCTTCTTATTATCATGTTCTTTGAGACTTTACTGTTGGCTATCTTTTTAATTTTTTATTCCTTCATAAATTTCACAAATTTATTTTACTATAATCATTAAATATCACTTTATATATAGTTTATTATTCACCAAAATTTAATTCATTTATAATAATGCAAATAAAAATCACATTTGTCACATTTAGAGTCAATTCACATTCGCTGTGTGATCTTTTTTCAGAAAAAAAAAATCCTTTATTATTTTATTATTTTGTTGCTCTTTACAACTTGAACTTACGTTATTCTACGGAAGTGTAAATGAAAGTGTCGTAAGCCCCCCCCCCCCCCTTGTATTTATAATTTCGAACCAGAACTGTTTTTTGAATAAATGAGGTCAAATAAAGCGAAAAAAAAGGGGGTGGGGATGGAATATTGTTTCAAATTGCTTTATCAGCCAAAAACTAGAATTATAACGAAAAAAATAGTTTATCGACTGGTTGATAAAATTACTGTGTTCTACCATTATTCCAAATGAACAAATATTTGAGTGGATGGCCTTTTTAAGATATTAAGTAGGTTAAGTCAACATTTTGTGATATGCTCTATAGAGAGTATATGACGAAAAAAACTTTAAGTTTGTCTTCATGTACTTTAAGTCATTTATTGTGTACGTTTGACAACAACAAAGGATCCAGTTGTAATCAAAATTGAAATGTCCTGGCAAATATTGAGAGATTTTAAATGCCAAATATAATTCCACCTAGCTCGTACGTAATTATTACGATCCGTTTGCCGTATTTTGCTATCAGAATGTATTGATTTAAAATCAAAAATAAATCACCCCACCATCTCCATCTAGTTCTCGTCCGTTCAAAACGAGTTTAAATTCCCTGATTAAGGATTTTAGGAAATGTTTAATGCAACCGACCTTCCATTTTTCTGCTGCATCCATCTAAGGGTAAGTATTTTATTGTTGCAGATATATGTGTGTTCACTGGGCCGGTTTGCCGGATGAAAAACCCTTCTACCCTCCGTACGAGACCGGCCAAAGTCACCTTCATTTGAAATGCCTGATAAGGTTTCTTCGTGTTGTAGATGGGATTCGAACTTAGGTCTTTCCAACTAAAGAGCTTCATCTATACTTACTGAGCTATGAAGACTCTGTCTTCTATCGGGTGTCGTAAATTTCAAATTTCATTGAAATCCATCCAGCCAAACAAATCTAGTCCACTATAATTTCAAAAATCCCCCCCCCCCTCCTTGTGCCCTTGCAAATGGTCTAATTAAAACAAAAATTTGGAATCACTTAATAAATTTTTCTAAGGATTCCAAGTACCCAACTTGAGTGCATTTTGTCCAAACAGAATCCTGAATCACGTACAGTAAAGCGACTCATATTTGCTTTACGTTCTTCCGTTTACTCATCTAAAAAAAGATACCCTTAAATTAAACATTGAAAATCTCAGTAATTGGCTGCATAAAGCATGATAATTATATCAGGAAGTGCAAACATAAAGCACAGTTATTTTACGTAGAGAGCGTTTTATTTGGATACTGTTGTCAGTTGTTTTACTTTTTGTTGAAAGCGCTCTGTGTGCTTGGACTTATACAGGTCTTCGGAAAATAAATCCCTTACCCTTTTATAGTGAAGTTCATGATAGTTGTAACGGATCTATAGATTCCATCCATCCCTGTATTGTAAGTGGAAGGAAAAGAAGGCTTGGATCTGCCGATGTAGGAAAAACTTCTTTCTGTAATAATAAGTCAATTCCCTTCTCTTTATTTTTTTTTCTTGTTTTCACCCTTCATCCTTTCCCAGAACAACCATTCCTAATTTTGCAGCTATATCTTGCATTTACGTTTTGCCATTCAAGTTTCAAAATATCTGACATGGTGAATTATTATAGTTATATTCCATAAAGTATTATTAATATTGATCAACTTATGGTGCTAATGTGTTATAGGTTTATAGGCTTTCGTGGCTGGAACACACACACACACACACACACACACACACACACACACACACACACACACACACACACACACACACACACACACACACACACACACACACACACACACAGGGAAATATCTTCCGGATATTAATGTAAAATGTCAAATTCCTTAACCATTTCTTTTTCTTGATGAGTTACTGTTTTTCTGTTTTCTATTTATTTATCTAAAAGAAATACACGCTAAGGAAGATAAGCCTTGCTTGGTTGTTTATATATTAGGGACCTTGTATGTAGTCATCAGATAATATCGTATCTACTGTTTGTGATCATCCTTGGCATGTTGCTTTAACTAGTCTTTCAAACCAATATCAAAACGAAGTGAATAAACTGATTAACCGTTCAGCAACTATGCACTGAAAAATTACATTCAAAGATTTGAGAATAATTAGCACTTTCCAGAAGTCAGTGATTTCTAAACGAACCATGCACACAGCGGCGTCAACTAGCCCTCCCCAACTCCACTAGTGTATGTTGCTTTCGATGAACTCTTTGAGACCTTCAGAATATTTGTTGGGCTCCTTAAAAGCTTTCATTAGCGGAGTTTCCGCGTGAGAACTACTAGGTTGCTAGAGGAGGGGGGAAAAAATAGAAAAAAAAAGTGGTTTAAGAGTTAGTGGTCCAGTTCTAAAAGAATAACATGCAAGTCTCACTCAGAAAGAAATTGTAAGAACACTAACTTAAAAAAAATAATAACATTTTTATATTGCATTATTTGCTGTATTTACTAATGAATACAAATCGAGAATAAATCTTTAAAGTTTTTTTTTATATATACTGAATATATAGGCAACCATTCTGCAATTTGCATAGATATTTTAAAATAGAAACTGCAGTAGAAGTTTTACATGATTTTTCCATTAGTGTGTGTGTGTGTTAAGTTAACTGTAGTTTAAGCATATTCGTGACGATGAAGTTCAGATAATCAAAAATTGTTTTTTATGCACCCCCCCCCTGCTATCCGATTAAAACAAATAAACAAACAAAAAAAAACTAATTTATTTCGAAATGTGCTGTTGTGGAAAACGAATCCTTCCTTGTGCAGAGAACTATCTCTGGCTTGTTCATCAATGCGTTTTGTATACATTTTACTACTCGCAGATAGGTTGAAAACCTATAGATCATCAACTTTGTTGGCGGAATAAGTTTTTTTTAACATTTTGATTCATATTTGTTTTTTTACAGAATCCGAAACGCTGTTCTAGAGATCGAACATGAAACTTTTTTTCACGCTACTTCAGGTTGTGATCTCACACTTCTACTATCCAAAAACTTTTACAAAATACATACGTGAGATTCGAACCCGGCCTAGTTAGTTGGAGAACGATTTTGTTAATCACAAGACCAACCAGGTGGGTAAAATCAATCGGGTTGGTTGCCCTACTCATAATCATTTTGTGATAATTTTAATAACGTGAACATGCTTGTAATGTTATGTGTGCATATAACATTACCTAACATTGCTAATTCATCAGGTTGACATTTCGACCTGATGAATTAGCAAGTTGCATCCAGTGTCCTTTACGAGAGACTAGAAAGACTGGATACCAGCCTGTATAAAGCGAAACCTTTGTTTTTCGACTTTCGATATGTTTTTTTTTTTTTTTTTGAAAATCGAAAAGACTGGACTGAGAAGTGTGGCCTTTCATTCTGGTAAGAATTCAGGTAATTTTTTTTTTGGGGGGGGGGGATTGAAATTTTATTACCACTGAACAAGTAGTACACATGAAAATATAATACACATGAAAATATAATACAATAGATGCTGCGAGTGTTTAGAACAATACAAGTGATAATAATAGATAGTAAATATGATACTACATATGTTATAAAAATATCCTATAATTATTTTCCAAGTAGTAACATAAAAAAAGATATTAAAAAAAGACATGAATAAAGAACAGAAAAGGGAAAATAGATTAGAAAGAAAACATTAATCTGCCTAAAGAAAGGAGGAATAGAAATCATGGATAAATGGAGAGAAATCAGGACAAAAGACTAAAAGTAACTGGTTGAATATATTCCATAAAAAGGAATTCGTCTAAATTAACAGGAGAATAGCAGTTATCCACTGTATGTTTGGTAAGAGTCATGAAAGGATCAAGAGTGTTGGGGGGGGGGGATGAAGAAGATTATCCGGTTATTTTGTGATGAGCTATTTTCTGAAAGATAATTAGAGTATAGATTGAAAAGATTCCTGATTTTATATTCTTTGACATGAGAGGTCAGATCTGACAAATGTACGGTTATTCATCCTCATAGTTGTAGATGTAATGAAGAATGTTGTTTGGAAATTGGAGATAGCTGGTTTGGAAGCTTTTAGTTGAGGTTCTGTGAAGTAACAGGATGGATTTGAATGTCTTTAAGTGGTGGTGCACGTACGTTTATGTCAGAGTTAAAAGTCACTTCTTAAAACCGCTCGTATTGATGAAAAGCATGTGAAAATGTTTTTTGTTGTTTATTTGGTTTTATTTTCTGATGAAGATTTTTTTTATTGCAATTAAGGTTATTGCCATTTATTCATGATGACTTACATTAGCTGAGTGTCGGGAGGAGTTAGAGAGTAGGGATATGCAGTGTGGGATGAAAGACTTGTAAGCATACCCCCACACACACACACACACAAAACTGACTCCTGTCTATTGCGTGATAATTCTCATCCCTTCATACTATATTCAGACACCCTTAGGCACGATCTGACAGAGTAAATGGAAGCTGACTGGAAATTTCTTTAGTTATTCAGAAGGGCACCTGCTGCACTACCGTTATGTCCTGTACTGTGTACTATCCAAGTGGCCAGTCGACAGAACCATTTCACAGATATACCCTCGAATATTAGGTTTAAGGTTCTTACATTGTATTTGGCATGCCCTTGTAAAACGCAAGAGATTCCCTCGAAGATTTGTTTAAAGACTAAAGAAAGGCTGAAAAATCTTAAGTCGCTCACTCCAAAACTTTTGGAATGAGCGACTTAAGATGTTTATTATTATTAATAATGTGACTAATAATAATAATATTATTATTAGTCACCAGGGTAACTTAACTAATTATAAGTGGTGCACATTGGCGATTGACGGATGGTTTGCTGTTGTAAGACGTCATCATTAAAAATCATTGAATTTGTATAAAAACTTACTTTATTCAGAAAAACCATTCTATTTATACATCAACTCAATCCTTCGTTTCTGACATAAAAGGGGTGGACATAGTTTATAGTCTTTAACAATTTTAACTCGAAAAAGATAAAAAATCGTCAGTTTTTTTTTTTAAAAATACAGTTATCTAAGAGGAAACCACAAGGAATAAATTGTATCTCGATTCTTGGCTTCAGGTAACCTATTGAGTAGAACTAAGCTACCTGTGCAGTAGAGAATCCGCACGCCTTTAATTCCCTTGAAAATTTTAATCACTACGTACCCGTCAGTGTTTTTGCTGCTTATCCTCCACTCGCCTTTAGCTGTTAAAAGTGCACGTCGATCGCTTGTCACAGACTCGCATAGGGAACCACATTACTCTCTCTTCGTATATGACTAGTCACTTCTGCTTCGACGGCAACGCTCACCTTATCTCATTTACATTCACACTGCGAATGTCTTGATATTAATATCAGTTTGTGACAAATAAACAATAAATTTTTTTCAAATAAATAAAAACTACTCAAAAATTATTTCTTCATGAATTTCCTGGGTAGGCGGTGCACACATAGCACACCTTGAATATACGCCCCTGTTAATTATGCAATCTTTCAGTACCTCAATATTGTTATTATTATTATTACGGGCTACTCCAAAGGATCCTTAGACTCATCGAGGGAGGCTCTAAACATCATGCAAGAACTATCCAACATTTGCTCAGTATCTGTCACATTTTGCTTTTAACCTCATTCACAGTCATGGCACCCACAACAGACTCTGACAACCTATTCCATTCATTCACTACTCTCCGAGCAAAAAAAAAAAAAAACCTAGTTCTGACACCCTTGCTAACTACAGTCTTACTCAGTTTCCATGGATGGCCCTTAGTTCTCCCACCACCAGACCTGTTCTGAAAAATTTCCTCTGAATTAATCTTGTATAAACCCTTCAGTAATTTGTATGTCTCAATCATACCACCCCTTTCCCGCCTATCAACCAGTTTCGGTAACTCACAGATCTTCAACCTGTTCTCGTAAGGTTCATTCCATACACCTGCTACCATCTTGGTCACTCGCCTCTGGATCTTCTCCAGCTCCTCCTCGTCACCAAGAAACCTTGGCACCCAGTAGTCAAGATGGAGTCTTTTCAAGGTTCGATAAAGAGGAATAATAACCTGTTGTCTCTGCTCTTCAAAGTATTCTTCAGTAACCAATTAATGTGATGAGCTGCTTTAGCCTTTGCTATGTGCCCCCTAAACTTTAATTCCCTATCCACTAACACTCCCAAGTCTCTGGCTTTGTCAGTTTCCTAGAGTACAGTTCCAACAATGTGGTATGTAGCTGATAATCTTTGCATCCCAAAATGCATAACCTTACACTTTGCCACATTAAACTGACATCCATTCTCCTTTGCCCAGTCTGCCAATCTATCCAAATCATCCTGCAAAATTTTAACATCATCTGTATTAACTATTGCTCTACCCAACTTTATATCATCGGCAAATAACTGAACAATTCCTCTCAGATCCTTTCCTACATCGTTAATGTACAAATTAAACAGCAGGGGTCCAAGAAAAGAACCCTGCGGCATGTCACTAGTCACAGGTCTTCTTTTGGAGGATTCTACTCCTGAATAAACTACTTTCTGATATCTTTCCATCAACCACCCTCCTATCTATCTCACCAACCTTATATTCATCCCCATGTGCTGCAGTTTACTTATTATGATTCCATGTGATATCTTGTCAAAGGCTTTTGCAAAGTCCAGCAGTATCACTGTAAATCAATTACCTTTATCCAACTCCTTTCTCACTGTAGTATAAAACGTGAGCAAGTTGCTGAGACATGACCTACCCCTTCACAAAACCATGCTGCCACCAATACAATATCCCATTTCCATCTACCCATTCCTGTATTTTGCTCTTGACGAACTTCTTCAATACTTGGACAAGTCCTGATATGCTGATCGGTGGGTAATTTGCTACATCAGTCTTGGGGCCTCCTTTATGCAATGGAACTATTTTCCCCCTCTTTCCACCCTCTCGGGACTAACCCAGAGCTTAGACTTAGATTAAACAATATGGTCAAGAGCACTGACAATTCCCTCGCAACTTCACTTAAAACTCGAGCTGGTATACCATCCGATCCCACAGATGTATTCACATTAAAGTTTTGCAATATGCTATGCACCTCCATTTCATTTGCCTCGGTTCCCATATAAGCCTTTGCCTTTTTTGTTACTGCAATATCTCCACCTGAATGATATACTCTTGAAAAGTGTTTACTTAGTAATTCTACTATTTCGACTGATTTAGTTACCTCCCTACCATTGGCATCATTAAAATCATTCTGCCACATACATTCTTTCTTTTACTTGCAGCATATCGAACGAACTGATTGGGATTAAAAATTTCTCTTTAGCCTGCATTGCTAACTTCCTTTCATACTCTGCTTTTGCCTTTCTTACCTCACTAGTTACCCTTCTGGCCTGTGTGCCTTGTACTGTTCATGTGCCTGCTGGTCACCTTTCTCCTTAAATTCTCTCCACAATTCTTCTTTTTTTTTTTTGCAGATCCAGCTTAATGATGCTATTTATTCATTTAACTCCCACTTCATTTACTCTTCTGACTCTAGACATGCAGTTTGCCATTACCTTCCTCAAACACTTCTTTACCACTTCCCATGCCCTCCAGCCCTTGCAGTTTTATATGCCATGCCACTGATCCAAGCAATCTCCTAAGCTTGTCATACTTACCAGCCGGTTAATTCCATATGTACCCTTTCTTAACTGAAAATTCCATACATTTAGCCACTTTCCAGGTCAAGATCATACGATCACTCTCACCAATTGGTGGCAATGTGGTCTTATTCGTTATAGACAAATTCTCAGATGCAGTTACTAGATCTACCACTCTCGAACCCCTAGTATATTCCATCACATGATGTCTCCGGTAATTATCCCTTAATAACTGCATAAATTCCGCTTTCTTCATTTCATTCCCTCCACTCATTGAATCTATTTGCCGATGCACATACTATAATATGTTAACACATATTGCAATAAAAAGTATGTGTCTGTGTGATTACAAATTCACGCGGGAAATAGGATTGTGTTTTCGATTCATATATCAAATGTGAATGCCTTCAGCAGTACTCTTTTTACTACTATGCTACTGTACTATTTTTACATTTTCCCCTAACATTAAGTGACATAAGGCGTTCAAGGACTTTCATTCTGATTTTGCTCTCAGAAAGCCAGTGTCGAGTGTATTGATTTAATGTGGATGTTAATGGTCTTTGTGTATACTGTATATTGCGTCTATAGAAAGCTATTGAATGTTCACATTTGATACATAGACATTCAAGCAACTTATTTTGCTCTATAACGTCCACTACGTGATCATAAAGGCATTCTGTAATGATGGCTCCTAATATAAAACTATATTTTAAAGCCACTAAAGCAAAACATAATTGAAGTTTGACTGGTAAAGGCGATGATGTAGCACTGATACCAAGATTTCCTATTGTACCAAACTGATGCTGTTTAAATTCAAAAAAGTTGTTTGCAGGTGTTTGGTCGCCTAATCTTCATTCTGTCAATAAATAAAACGCACGGACACATAGTTAAAGTTATTAATGTGGACTTGAGATTCTATCGATTTATTCGTGGTTAGTTATGTGTGGCTTCCTCGAGAGTGGGGATGAAAGGAATGTGTGTGCTTGTTCTTCTTGCAGTCAGGGAAAACTCCAAAACAAAGTTCATGTAAAGGCAGTATTGTAAAACAGATGCAGTCATTGCATTAAAACATTTTAAATATTAAATTTTAAAAAATTTATTTCCCAAAGGGAGTAGGCGAAGCCATTAGACCTAACTAACATTTGAAGACTAGTGGGTAGTTGGTCTCCATCCTTAGTCAATCACAGAATAGCTGGCTCAAGACTATCAGTGATTTTAAATGGCACCTGGGGAGGAGATACGGCAGAAAACTGCTACGCTCTCTTGGTCCTCCGACAGCAGTGGCGCACCCAGGGAGGGGGGCCAAGGGGCCCTGTCCCCCCTCCCCCCAAAAAAGAAAAACACTAGAAAATTTTCCAAAAATCTTTTCCTAGTTAAAATTCATTTTTTTATTTATGTTGCGTCGTGTCTTCTGTTTCTATACTACTTATGAATTAGCGATAATTGCAGATGCTCAGTCATTGGTCGTATGCGATGCGTAGTGTGTATTCTCAAATCTTCTACTCAATCGCCCCCCCCCCCCTCCCCCAGGATTAAATCCTGAGTGCGCTACTGTCTGACAGTGCATATTATTATCTCAAATGTGAGTTCTACAGTCCATTCCATTGAGTTGCGGAATTACTCGAACCTCTGAATTTCTAGAAAAAAATAAATCTACTTGCCTGGGGTAGGAATCGACTAACTCGGGAATCAGTCGAAAAAAGGTTCGAAAATAGTTCCTCTTGTCCATGACTAGATTTGAACTTAGAAAATGCTCTGTCTGCGGGAAGCCTAGCGCCATGAATGAAAACGCAGTTTCCACCAACACTTCATTGTATAAAGTAAAAGTTGATTATTTTATGACTTTATGTGCAACCTTATTCTCGGTAATTACATAACGATACATATTTTCCCTTAGATAAGCGAAATTGGGATTTTTCTGCAAACTGAAAAGCATCGATTACTGTATGGCAATGCATTTTTTCTTCATTAGATTAGAAAATTGGCAGAAAAAATACTTAAAAGTAGAGAAAAAGCCGACATTTACGTTCAGAATTTTAGAAATGGAAATTTTAAACTTGAGTGAAATTTGAACGGTCTATAAGACAAATAAATCTTTACGAACCATCAGACTTAAGCGGTGTATTAAAAAAAGAAGAAATAAAAGTAACCACACACTACAAGGTATTTATGCTAGTAATTTGTATATTTAGTGTATACTTGTAGCGAAAGATTTAGCAGCATATGTTATTCTTCAAATAGTAAAAGCCGAACTCGCCAATGCAATTTTGTCAAAGCTGAAAACTAATATGACAAAAGACGTTCAGAGAAATAAATAAACCGGTTTGCTTATAAATATGCATTTTACTTTCTGTATTCGAGAAAAAATGGATGCCGAATTTTATTGTTGATACTTATTTGCCTGTTAGTTTTGCGTGCAATGCTGTAAAAATGTCAAAGAAACGTTAATGGAAGTGGGCATCAAGGCAGAAATGTTTGAAAGTAATTGCGTATGCCTTACATCTATGCTACAATTCTCATTGACGATGAAAACTGACTACTTTGTTGTCGTTTTTGTAGTATCGTGTAGTTTAAGAGTTACATAAGCGGAAATTGCTCTAGATATTAAAGTTGGTGACTTTTCTTGGCGCTTCAGGCCTTCGACCATCTAAAAATCTCAAACACTCTAGCCGTAATGGTGATTCGAGCCACAGCTTGTCGGTTGGCCATATAGAGTTGAACCCCTATTCACATGGCCAATATGCCAACAGGTTAGCAAAATTTTGTGACTAGGGTAAAACTTGTTGCCAGGGGTCAAACGTTGTTACATTTCATGGTACATGTATATCAAGGAAGCCAGCATTCATTTGTAGATCTTGCGTCACAACTGAAGCTTTTCTTTTCAAACGAAATTTTTATTTATTTACTATTAATTAAGATTAATTAATAGTAAATAATTAATGACAGAAAAAAATGTAAAAAAAATTATTTTATGTTATTTATTTTTAAGCCTTCTTCCTATGTCACGAAGTTATGCACAGCTTCCCCATGTCATATTTTTTTACGGTTTTCCAATACCCCCCCCCCCTTAAACCAGCCAAGGATCACGTGCTATTAACGAGTATACTATACTCGTCTTAATTGCTTTTTTTTTTATGACAGAGTATCACAATTTTCAGTATCCCTTCCTTAAGTGATATCATTTATCCGTTACGTGATACCTTTAATTTTTTTTAAACACTTGATGAATTTTTGATAAAATGTGCACACGTGCAATATATATATATATATAGATATGGGATTCGAACTTAAGGTTTTCCAACCAAACGGCATCTTATCTACGAACATAATGGAGAAAGATGTCAATTAGATCACACAAACTGATGAAAATGGATATGTGTTCCTCCCCGATGTATTAATGGATTCGCGTAGTCAGAAGTTTGTGCCAGAACATTACGTATTAACATTCACACTTCAAGCCACACATTACTATAGCAACGCATAGATTAGGCTTTTGTAAATTATTGAATCTACGCAGAGCTTTCCGTGATTGGATCACAATGATTAGAGTGCACATGCCCAAACCAGGAAATGTTTGGGAATGGCGGGTATCAGGTGAATGTTATTTTACAAGAGTGTCTAGAATTTCCAGAGCGATTTCTCTTGTGGCATGGCCTAGACCCCCCCCCCCCCAAAAAAAAATTAAAATTAACATCGGACATTATATTAACATTCTGGTTAGTTCTGTTAATTGACACTTTAACATGTATCAGGGTTTGTGTAAAATGGTTTGATTAGACCATCGCTTCCCAAACTGTGGGCCGCGTCCCCCTTGGGGCCGTAAGTTTTGTTGAGGGGGGGGCATGAAATAATGAAGACAAATTTAAAATGTTTTAAAACTAAGTAGTTTTTTTATCTTAAAAGAAACGTATTTAATTTTTATTATTGATTATTTCTTTTTTGTTCTTTTTTTATATTTTAATGAAAAAAATCACACATTGGTGTTGGTTCACAAATTTTGCTTCTTGCGTATTTCGGCGATTAATGAATATTAGTATATGCTTATTCATATAAGTTTCATTTCAAAGGTATTCATAAGCACACAAAAAAAGCTTACAAAAGCAAAATCTTGAATATAAATTGTATTGAATATAAATACAATAAATATTATAATAATATATGTCTATATTACGATTTTTTTTCGATGGCCGTGAAATATTTAAATTTTTCCAAAGGGTTGGCATCCATAAGTTTGGGAAGCACTGGATTAGACCACAGTGCAAAGGGTTAGAATGGCTAGCACAGATCCCAAGTGAACCACAAAAAACAATTGTGGAAAGCGGTCGAACTCTGGTGAGAACAATACCTCGAATCTCACTACAGGAATTGATTGTTATTTCAGCGGAGAATTAAGCAGGGGTGTAGTTGGGTCGGAGCAAATCGATCGGCGCTCTACTGTTTTTTTTTTTTTTTTTAGATAATAGTGACTTTTAAAATATTAATATTTCAAAAAAATATTATTTCAAATCGTTTATTATACTATAAGATGTTTAAATAACCAGCGAAGGATGGCGAGAGGGATTAACGGGACTCCAAGGTGAATAAAACCTCGTAGTACTCCATAAGCCAAATACACGTCCTTAGGTGAATATTTAAAAGAAAATGTACCGAGGAAAATAGCATCTATAATCGCATCAAAGGGTTAACGGTATAGTTTTGCGATTCACTCAAGTGATCTCATAATAGAGAACACTTTCTCTCGTATTTTATTTTACCCCTTTGAAAATAACTCTTAGAAGTTATAAATTTACCCACTTTTACATGTAAACATTTTGTGGTATCGATTATAAGCACAGTTTGCGAACTGCGGAAATAAGACTTATGTAACGTGTTTTTCTTTTTTTATTTCAGATTGAAGAGCATTTGTTTTACTAAATTGAATGCGACCACTTCGTGACTGGCCGAAGGTGAAACAGAGATGAATATCACCTGCATTAAGTAGACCCTGTCTGCACCCCTTGAATTATAAATGATAGTTACTCAAGTGTTAATAAATGAATATGTATATAGCGCTTTGGAAACTATAAGACATGCTTTGGCACGCCAGCCAAGACCTTGCCGAATCACACTTATCTTTTTTTCTTTTAGACATTCTCTTCCTCATACATAATTTTTTCATATCTGTAAGGTTGCTAGTTGTAAATCTATTAATCTGCTAACGGAATATCTATACTCTGGTGGTAGTGTCGTTGTGTGTTGGTGGAGAATTAAGTAGTAGAGGAGACGGAGAGATGTATGTAGCAGAGTAGAGTTGAGTGCCCTCCCACGATGAGTCCTTAACACTCACTGGAAGTTTCACGTAATAATAACTCGTTTGTCGTAATAATAAATTGTATCAAATATTTTAAGTTTTTTGGACTTTTATATTCAGGATTTAGGATCGCCTTTTTCTTATCCAAAGAACGTTCTTACTGTAGCCATTTCTGTGATAATTTATTAAGTACTGTATTTAATCATCATCACTCTTCCCATCCGCCTAAGGTGGGTAGAGGCTATCATGAAGAACACTTCCCAGTCCAATCTATCTGCAGCCAAGTTATTTAAATTTCTGTAAGATTCACACCACTTGCACTCTTGATGTTTTTTTTTTAATCTATTTTCTATCCTTCTACTCCTCAGTTTTGAAGAATTTCAGGAAATCTTTCAGTAGCCATTCTATAAACATGTCCACTCTACTGTAACCGTTTTTCTTCGATTCTTGCTATTATTGAAATATGGTAGTTTGTAATTATTCTCTGATCTCGTGATTGGTCTTCATTTCATTCTATGCTATTTTATTTATTTTCATCAACACTTGTTTTCAAACCTTGTCAGTCTTCCTTCAGTTTGATACCCCAAGCATCATAAAGAACTGGAGAGTACCATTGAGCTATATACTTTGATTTTAAGTTCTTTGGAGGGATGTCCCCCCCCTCATATATTTGTAAGTTTAGTCGTAGTAGACTAACCTAGATTTATTTTGTTTGATAGTTTCTTCATAATTTAACCTGTCTGTGATTAGCGTGCCTAAGTAATTACTTTTTTAACATGTTCCCCTTTATTTACTTTCACTTCTAAGTTAACTTAGAAGTGAAAGTAAATAAAGGGGAACATGTTAAATGAAGTTTATCTGCATTGCATAGTCTTTGCTGTTTTTATGTAGGTTCAGTCATATATTTTAAGTTTTCCTTATAATTTGTAAATAACACTGCTATATCATCTGCATATATTTATATGATGTAAACTTTGTCTATTCACAGATATTTTCATGTTTTATGGGATAGCATTTAATTACATGGAAAAAGTATCCTTGTTTTGATTCTGCTGTTTCATACTAAAAAAAAAAAAAAAAATCACGATAGCCACTTGTCACGTTATTATTATCTTTTTTAACTTATTGCAACAGTTGTTAAACAGAATGGTCTAGTAAAAAAAAAAAACGAGAGACAGGGTAACAGACATAAGAAAGGCAAACTGAGCTGAGTATTTTATATATATATATATATATGTCAGGAACTACCGGATTATTTTTTTTTTCTCATCTTTAACGCGAGCACTGACCTTGAACAGTGCACTCGTACTGCAGTCTTCCTTCCTTTCGTTTCTTTCTGCCGCCCTCTTCGTTCAACCAAATAAATCTACGATAGTAGTGCCACCTAACGTCAACATAATCATATGACGCATACCATGTTGACGCAGACTCTCGTTTCGTTTTCTTACGGTCAGTTGCTTGTAATGCTCTGTCTTCAAAATCTCCGTGCTTTGCTTCTGGAGTGCAGGATATCAATATCTGTAACTCATTCGCGGACCAGAACTTATCGTAAGTACTTTTAATTCATACTCTAATGGTAGCTGAAATGAATGACTTGTTGTATTTTAGTAGCATGCAAGAGTACTGTACACAATTTTATTAAGCCTATCTTCAAATTAACTTGTTTTTCGAGGCCGTGGTTGGTAGTTTCGAAACCGCTGTTCTTTCAAGTGTATTATAGTACTTAATGTCTTAACACTTTGTATACGTCTACATGTAATTGTAAATTAATAGTAATTAATTCTGAATACCTATTATAACAGTTTGTCAATGTCCAAGAAACATGATGCGTGTGTTCCGCTAATTCTCATATGTTTTACGTGATATATCTTTCAGTGTAATTGTGCTTCGCAAACGTTAGCTTATTTTCTACTCTTGCGTGCATCGCTTTATTCCTTGCAGTGTTATTTCGTAAGCATTCTTTCAGAATGAAAGGTTTGATAAAATGTGTCTTGTTAATGTAAACAGGAAAGTGGAGATCCTACACATTCTTACACAGTAAGACATATTATTCTCCAATCCATTTTGTATCTGCATTTTGAAACGCATCTATGTTCAGCTCCTAGCAAAAATAAAATTAATGTCATTTGACAGGATATGGCATGGAAAGCTGTTATAAGTAGGAGTACACGGGATTGCATTAAAATCTTAACGGTGCCATTATTTTTTCCCTCTTATAATTTCGAATTATACATTTAATGCCAGGATACAGTTGTACCGTTTTAAGTTATTAGTTGGTACGGCAAGTGAAATTGTGAGCATTTGGAATCGCTTTATTGGGGGGGGGGGAATCACTTCTACAGAATAGATTTTTGACATCAGATAACGTGCTGCGGGTTATTACTGGATCTCCCTTTTTAAAATCCGATTTCAAAACTAAGTATTGCATTATTATTATACAGTTCATACAGAATCAATTTTCTCTCTCTGGTAGTCATGGATTTGTTAAAGGAGTGTTTTAAGTTACGTATATTACAATACGGTGATAGATGTGCTTGACAAGACGGTGTATATATAATTTTTATCAACTTGACACGGCAGGTTGATATTCAAATAGAGGGGGGGGGATTTGATTGGATACGAGATAGGTAATTGGGTGCTGCTAAGACTTCTGATGACTATACTTATCAGCATCTCCGGATTGGGTAGTGAAGATTATGAAAAAGTTGGTGAGAGCTTGTATACAGAAATGGATTGATATAGCATCTATACTATTGCAATGAATAGCATGGATTTACTAAAGGAAGGACATGTTTGAGTAACTTGCTCACATGATCTAATAATGTTATGGTTGTTAGACAAGGGATACACCATGCGTACTCTTGGACTTTGCTGTGGCTTTTGACAGTATACAGCAAGGAAAGCTGTTATAAGTTGGAGGACACGGGATTAGATTATAAATTACTATATTGGATAAGTGGATGCTTGACTAACATATTGAGAGGGGAAAAAAAGTGATTCATCAAAGGCGACCAGTGGTGTATCCCATGGATCACTCCTGTTATTCAATTGTTACATCAATGATGCTTGGAAGGATTTCACAGGAGACATGCAACTCTTTGCTAATGATATAAAAATAAGTAACATAATCAGGAGTGCAGTCAGTTCATTGTCAGTAAATGTAAAGTTATACACTTTGGTGTGACAATAGCATGTTATATTTGTGGGATAGTGTTAAATGAAACTGATCAGGTTAGGGTTCTTGGAGTTTTAGTAGATAGGAAAATGAAGTTCACTGGCAATATAGCAAAGATTGCAAATACAACTCAGGATAATATGCTGCAACTTGGTTTTAATTCATTAGAATAATATGTTGATACACCAATTCTGAAACATCCTTATATAAGAATAAGGAAGTCATTGTGCTTCTTTACAAGGCCTTGGTGACCTCAGTGGATTATTGTGTACAGATATGGTCTGATTTCCAAGGCAATGAAGATATGGTGGAGAGTGTACAAAGCAGGGCGTTAATGATATGGGAACTGTAGAATGTAGATTCCACAGTACTGATTCTGTTATGAGTTGCTGAAATCCTAACTCAGGTAGTCAGGATTTTAGCAGCTCATCACTGATTATAACAGAATACTATATAAAGTTGTTATTAAGGAATGTGCTACAGTGTATTTCCTGTAGATATTTTTCCTGTGGAAATTGTTCTGTGTTGAATCATTGGGAGTCATACAAAGAAAAAAACTTGTACATGGTTATTTGAAATAATTTTTACTAATTAGGTAGTAATTGCAAAATGATTCTAGATGTTGGCAGTAATCTGTGGTGATGAATCCAAACTGATGTCAAATCATTGATTTCTCATGCATGATTTAATGCATGATATTGGGTTTCAGGAACCTTATATTTCCCAGCAGTTTGATGATTGTTGTTAAGTTTGCCTAATCATAGAAAAGCTTTCTGCTTCTACAGAAATAATAGTATTTTGTGTTCATAATTTGCTTTGCTTTCATTGTTTTTGGAGTTTGAAGATATCTTAATTTTATTTATTACATAGTCACAGAAATCATTTAAATTGACTACAGATTTTGGAATAAAATTCATGCTTTTTCTAATTTTCATAGTAACTATGAACCAAGTGTGGATATTGCCGCATAACATACACAAAGAAATAAAGGACAAATGTTTGCAATTACAAATAATGATCACTTCTTCCTAGGTCTGGATGAGCTAGTAATTAATTGTATGTACAAGGAACAATATGGGTAAAAAAAATGTTGCACTTGAAAGCAGCTAAGAACATCATCATATACATGATATAGAAAAGAAAGGTGCAAATTATGAGTGCTGTAAATAAACAGGAAATACAAATGAAACGTCCACAACAGCACTGGGACAAAGAATTAGGTGAAAGAAGCTACTATTTGAAAATGTGGAAAGAGGTGGCTGACTGTTATTAATCAAGCGTTTTATTTCTAACCCAGCTCTCAGATCCATAAGTTAAAATTGGTTTGAACACCGTCATGTATAAAACTAATTTTTTTTACTCCAAATAAATTTATTCCGCTGACCAGCTCTTTATTCATTCTGTTGTTTATTTCTGTATTTAATTTGTCATCTTAACTAAAAATTGCCTAATTTTTAGTTGTGAAATATTTTACTTGTTCTGTAGATTCTCCATTTAGAATACAGTTGGTTTTCAATGTTTGCCTATTTCAACTCTTTTTATTGCATTTTCATACCAAATTTATTATAACATTATTCAATTTAGTCAGAAAATCTTGACTTGTACTGGATTTATTTAGAAGTATAACATCTGCATAAAACCAACTTTGATATCAGGTTTAATACCACTTTCCTTCATAATGATCTATATAGATAATGAAGTGTTCGGACTAAGTTCTCTACTTAGTCCAAACGCCCTGGCAATGCATTCCACTCATTCACCACTGTGAATGAGTGGAATGGATCTCCAGAGGCAGTTGTGATTGCCTCCAATAGTGAATAGGTATAAGATATCTGATAGATATTCTATTGATGAATAGAATGGGTCTTTTGCAATTAGTTTAGACTCCATGGAGTGCATGCCTAAATTTAATATCATACTATCTTCCTGCATCTCTGATTTTAACTGCTGACCTACAATTCAGACTAAGTATTGCTTGATGTAATGTCCCATTTATACCATATAACTAGTGTTTTGAATAGCTTTCCTCTTGGCACTGTGTCATATTCCTTTTCGAGATCTATGAAACTTAAACACAGATCTTTGTTATATCTCAGGAGACAGCTTGCAGGTGTAGCATGGAATGAGTTAGTTGGAAAAGAGATCAATGCAGTTTGGGAATATTCAAGAACTATCTAGTAGAAACAATGTTTAAATGTATTCCAAGAATCAGAAGTTTAAATAAGGTAGGTGTAAAATGGATGAATGAAGAAATTAAGCATGTAATACAGAGAAAAAAAAAGCATTATAGAGGCAGCATAAGAGAAGCAGTAATAACCAATTCCATGAGGATCACAAAGACCAGTCAAGGAGAGTGGCTTGGTTGGTAAGGGTAGCAAAAGTGAAGTATGAGCAGCAGTTAGCTAATGAAGCCAAAAAGAATCCTAGGGAATTCTTTCTATAAAAATTATGGAAAGATGACATTGATTAGAGAAAATGGTATGAGGACAACTACAGCAGAAGAGATATAGTGGAGATACTTAATGAGCTGTTCATAAAGGTGAGTCTCTTGATCTGGTGGATCAAGTTCCAAAAGAGTGGAAGGAGGGCAAGATTGTGCTGCTTCATACGGAAGGTGATAGAACTACTTGGGCTTCAAATTATAGGCCTATCTGTGTGTCAGGTGTTGTGGTTAAGTTGGAGAAGCTGGTGAGAACTAGGATCCAGAAGTGAGTTGGCAACAATGGAATTATCTTTGATGGACAACATGATTTGCTAAAGGGAGGTCATGTTTTAGTAATCTGCTTATTACAATGAGGAGATGGCTTCCTTAGACAGAAGAGAGGGATACACAGTAATGTACTTAGATTTTTCTCAAAGCTTTTGATAGATTACTGCATGATAAGTTGATAGTTAAACTAGAGTGGATGGAGTTGGATTAGTGCATTGGATCAGAGACTGGCTATCTGATAGGTATCAGCAAGTTGTGTATGGGGGGGGGGGGAGCAATATCCAGGAAGAGGAAAGTCACTAATGTTGTGCCTCAGGATTTTGTTTTAGGGCCGTTGCTGTTTAACCTGTATGTTAATGATGTTTGCAAAGATTTGGATGGGGATATTTGGTTGTTTGCAGATGATGCAAGTTGGGATGAACTATGAAGAGTAGAGATGTTGTGACCTTACAAGAAGAATAAATTGAGTGAATGGACACGGAAATGGGGATGCAAGTTCAATGTTGCAAAATGTAAGGTTTTAAAATTTGGGAAACAAAGATGGGATGTAGAATTTATGCTTGGTGGGGATGTATTGTTGGAGGTGGAGGAAATAAGATATCTTGGGGTGATAGTGGATAAGGATCTGAAATTTAGGGGACACATTGCTAAAACTGTCAGGATAACAAAGAATTCTGGGAATTATGCAGAGGACACTGACCTGTAGAAGTAAGGAGATTCTTGTTCCATTGTATAAGGCTTTGATTAGGCCACACATGGACTTCTGCATAGAATTTGGTCACCTGGTTTTCAAAAGAATGAAAAGATGCTTGAAAGGATCCAGAGATGACTTACTAAGGTAGTTTCTAATCTCTAGAATATTGAATATGAGGAAAGGTTGAGAAGATGCAATTTAGTTTAGTGCAGGGGGTCGGCAAACGTTTGAGACGGAAGAGCCAAACCTGTTCCTCACAACAATTTAACAATATTCGAGAGCCATAAATACATTTTTACAAATAAGGAAAATTTAAAGTAATATTATAGTAAATTTATAGTAATATATAACAAGTTATAATATTAATTATATCTTTATTAAATGAAGAAAAAATCACAAAAAAAATTACTCTCATTGGTTTTTAAATGAAACTATGATAGCCTTATTTTCATTTTCAATTTTACTTCAGAGCCACATGTACGTACCCAAAGAGCTGCATGTGGCTCGTGAGCCGCAGTTTGCCGACCCCTGGTCTAGTGGATAGTGGAAGAGGGATGATATGATAGAGACCTACAAGTTAGTAAGGGGTTGTTATAGGATCAATGTTGGGGAGATCCAGAGGACAACCCTATAAGCTGTATAAGGAGGGTGTGTGAGCAGTAGGAGTGAGAAGCAGGTTTTTTGCTTGCAGAGTTGTGAATGATTGGAATGCCTTGCCTGAGAGTGTGCAGCGATTTTCAGTGTACTTAAGGCATGTTATGATGAGCTGTGTGTATGACAAAAAGACCTCCTAGATGAGTCTGACTCCATGGGGTCTTGGGATAATAATTTCCAAGATTTCTCATCTGCTTATCTTAAACCAGAAATCTGATCCTGATCACCCATATTTGACATGAATTCATTTTTGTTCTTCAAGAAGCTTCTTTCTTTCAATTTTTCTTAGCTGTTTCTTAGGTATACTTGCATAAATCATGCATGAATTCCAGTTATCTCTAATTTGACCCTCTAGCCTCCTGAATTATGCAACTACTGTAGAACTTCTATACCCATATTTGAGCATTGTTGAATATTATCTACTCCAGCTGCTTTTTCACATTTCAGGTTTTTGATGGCTTTTTCTACTTCAAGTGTGGATATGTTACTGATTGCATTCATGCTGTGTTTTCTACCAGCCTGCTAAGTTCTTGTTTCATTTAGCAATCTATCAAAGTAATTAATCAAGACATCTAGAAATCTTTATCTTCAGTTTTTGTGTTACCTTTATCATTTTTGATTCTTTTTACATTACTTTTTCTTCCATTTCTAAGCTTTTTCAATGGTCTCCAGAATATTTTGTCACCTTTCTGATATTCTTAGTCTTCTTTTCACTATGAAATTCAGTTTTATGCTACTCAAAACTAAATGGTGATCAATTTCAAATCGACTGTATACTTTTGTGTCCCGAGCAGTTGGAAAACATTACTGTCAACAGTAACATAGTGTGAGACTTTCTTATTTCTTGCATCTTCTATCCATTGGAATGTGTGCACATTTTTATGTTAGAATACGTTGGTAATAACTTTTCCATTTTCATGAACAGTAAGCCAGCAGGTGCTTACCATTATGATTAGCTTTGCTGTTTTCATCAGATTTTCAACAAGGACCAAATTTTCCTTTTTGTATTGTCAGTTGCCTTCTATAATGCCTCAGAAACTTGTTCCAATTTTTTCCTTAGTATAACCGACTATAGGTACAGATAAGTCTCATTGTTCAGTTCCCCATTCTGATATTTGCTCACATCACTCCATTTCATGTTGCCTTCCTTCAAGATTATCCTCGTATTTATTGTTGAATACTATAACTGCTCCTTTTTCCTGATTGTTATTTGATGAAGAAATTAGCCGAGCAGACCAAAGGAAATCTCAAAGTTCTATTGTTATGTGGCCAGTAAAAGGAAGAATAACTAATGAGTAATGTTGGTAATAAGATGACATTACTGAGTTACTTGGATGACATACCCTTGCAAAGTAACTCAGTAATGTCATCTTATTACCTTCTGTAATGCTATGAGACTGATGTGAAACAGGTTGATGAATTGGAGGTTTTTAAAATATTGCAGAATTTTAATGTAAATAACTGTGGGATTAAATGGGATATCAGTTTGCATTTATGAGAATACAAGGGAACTGCCAATGCCTCTGTTAGTTTCAAGGAATTGGAAAGGGGACAAAATAATTCATTTGCATAAGGGAAGTTCTTAGACTTCAGTAGAAAATTATAGACCAATCAGTATTTCAGGGGTGGTGGTAACAGTGCTGGAAGAATTGGCCAAAAAGAATTCAAGAATATCTAGATATGATGCTCTGAGTGACAACATGGAATGCTGTTATGCAAATTACAACAAATGGTATATCATCCAAGTGAGGTTGATGCTGTGACAGACTGATGTGGAAACAGAGGTGGATGAATTGGAAGTTTTTAAAATATTGCAGAATCTTAATGTAAGTAACTAGATGGATATGACATTGGTTATGTGGATAAAATGATGGCTTCTGGACAGATATCAAAAAGTGGTATACAGAGGAGCAGAAGGCCAAGAGAAAGCATGTGAATAGTCTGAAGGGTTTCATTCTAGGACCACTACCATTTAATTGGTACATAAATGATATAGGAAACAGTGCAAAAGGAAATATTCAGTCATTTGCTGATGTAAAATTATGTAGAGAAATAGTTGATCAAGACTGTGTGGAGAGCTTGCAGGATGATTTAAATAGGCTGTGAGTATGGGAAAAAGATAATGGGAATCAGTTGAATGTGAAGAAATGTCAAGTGCTGCATTTGGATAAATTGATTACATGCTGTGTACCATATTGATGAAATTGTACTCTAGGAAAAAGATGAAGCTCAGGATTTAGAGGTGGTGGTAGACAAAGGGTTGAAGTTTGTAGGGCATATTGCAATATAGCTTATAAGATTATTTGGCTATTGAGCATTCTAACAAGTAGAGATAAAGAAGTTATTCTTTTATAAGGCTTTGATACATCCATCTGGATTACTGTGCTCAGGTCTGGTTTCTTTGGAAGTTGGTTGATGGCAAAAAAAGAGGGGATATAAGCTTCCCTTCCACAATTTTTCTTAATTTTTTCTTAAGTACGCTTGCATAAGTCTTACCTGGAACACTCAGAGAATTACAGAAATTATTGGTGTGGGCGCTCCGTGTAGTCTCCCAGAATGAGTCAAATTCCACAGCCCTCAACAGATTGCTCACTTGTCTCTGAATCCTCTTCACCACCTCCCGATTCCCAAGATATGCATGTGACCAAATCTGTGCACAGTAGTCAAGATGTGGCTGAATTATAGCCTTATAAAGAGAGGTAATAACCTCACTCTGTTGTCAATGTGTTCTTTAGCATCCAAGTAATCCTCTGAGCTATTTTGCCATCTCTTGCAATATGTCTTCTGATTTCAAATCTCTGTCCACCATCACCCCCAGATCCCTAGCCTCATCAATTCCCTGTAAACTAGTACCTTCAATATGATACGAAGTGTCATTTTTTCATCCCTAAGTAATTACCTTATTATACCCAGCGTAGACAACCTTTGCCTATGCTGCCAATTTATTTAAATCATCTTGCAAGATATCTACATCACCTTTATCAACTATTGTCCTTCCTAGTTTTGCATCATCAGCAAACAACTGAATATCTCCTTTCAAATCTTCTGCTGTATCATTAATGTACAAATTAGAGTAGGGGTGTCTTAGTACAGAATCCTGGGACACTCCATTAGTCACCCTAATTCGCCTTGATTCCGCTCCACCACGTCCTCATATCCATTCTCATTTGCTCCAACTTATGTAATAGGTTTCCATGCAATACATTAAAGATGCCAAAAATTTTATACTTGGTTTTAATCCTTTTCCCAAGAAAGCAAAACAATGTTTTGCACATGAAATATATTCATGTCTGAGCTACTTCCATGTATATAGAGACTAATGACTTCATATCACTTGCTTTAGTAGGTATCCCATAATGCAAGGCACCCCTTTTTTTTTTCAGACATGTATAATGCAATGCATAAAGGGAAAGGCCACTACCAAGACCAGTTTCAACCTTTATTGAGGTTTCATCAGTGAAGTGAGAGCCAGGCCTGGGAGAGATACCAAGGTTCAAGTAATGCAGAAGTCATATCTCATAAGTAAACAAAAGGTGCTTGACCTTATTAATAAAAATCTCTGAATGAGAGAAAGATGTAAAAAGTTTTTTTACCTTGGGTTTTTTATGTTATATAAAATAAACATTATATGTTTATTATATATTAAAAGATAGCAAGAAATTTTATACTTGGCTTTAGCTCAGACGTGAATATATTTCACGTGCAAAACATTGTTTTGCTTCCTTGGGATAAGGATTAAAACTAAGTATAAAATTTCTTGGTATCTTTTAATGTATAATAAACCCAAGGTAAAAAAAAAACTTTCTACATTTTCCATGCAATTTTCTGTCAAATGCCTTTTCAAAGTCTAGCAGTATCATGTGTAGTCCTTGATCCACTTTTGCTGTCACGATATAAAATGTGAATAAATTACTGAGGGAGGACCTACCTTTTACAAATCCATGCTGTCCTCTATAGGGTATCATTCCTGTTTACCCATTGCTGAATTTTATCTATAACCAACTTTTCCAATACTTGACCACCACCCTAGAGATACTAATTGGTCTGTAATTTGCTACTTCTCTCTTGGAGTCACCTTTTATGTAATGGAACTATCTAACCTTTCCACTCCCTTGGAACCTTGCCAGAGCTGAGATCAACTTCGTCAGAGGTGCTGCCAGTTTCACTTGCGCATTCTCGTAGCTCATGAGCTAACATACCATCCAGGCCCATTGCTGTATTTGCATTGATATTTTTCAATATACTCTATTCCTATTCCCTCAGCCATATGGCTGGTGGTTGTAACTATATGCTACCATACTAAGGAAATGATTATGAGCAAGGTGGCTTCTCATTGCCTTTCTTGCCATAGTATATTTTGTGACTGTAGCCGTGTGTACTCACAGGACCGGTTTGCCTGTTTTGAGGGATGAAAAACCTGAATTACCAGGAGAAAAACCCTCCACCTATGTATCATGTGTAGTAAATGAGTTAACTCATTTTTAGCTGAAAGAGACCAGATAAAGGTTCCTCATGACACTGACAAGAATTGAACCTAGGTCTTTCCGACTCAAGGGGCTTCGTCTATGCTGACTGAGCTATGGAGGCTCCTTTTCAATATTCTGAGTACCTCCTATTCATCTGTCTCAATGCTCGCATCAGCTTCTGTCACCTCAGCGAGCTATGAGAAGATGATCACTTAGTAAATGAACTATTACTTCTGTTTCTGTCACTTTCCAATCATCAGCAATAGGTAAAATTATCTTTCCATAATCATTCTTTCTCTTACTTACTACATAGCGAAAACAGATTTACTTTGACCTGTTTAGCTAATTTTCTCTCATAATCTTCTTTACCATACTAGTTACCCTTCTTGCTTGTGCTTCTGCTCATGGGCATGCTGTGATCACCTTGCTGTTTATATTCATTCCATATTGCTTTCTTTTTTTTGCAGGTCCTGCTTATATTGCTAGTCATCCACTTAATTCCTACTTGGTTTATCCTCTTGACCCTGGTTATGCAATTTGATACCACCTCGCTCAAACAATCCTTGAACACTTCCCATGCACTGACATTCATTCCATATAGTTTTTTTTTTTCTTTTTATGCCATGGCACCTTCCAAGTTGCCTCCTAAGTTTGTCATAATCACCAGCTTTGTAGTTCAGCCTAAACCTTTTCTTGATTGAAATTTCCACATGTTTAGCAACCTTCCAGAACAAGACTGTATGGTCACTTTCCCCATTCAGAGGTACAGTTGCTACTGCAGTTATAGATAACATCTTCTGATGCTATTGCCAGATCCAACACTCTCAAACCCCTGGTTTCTTCCATCACATTCTGTTTCAGGTAATTACCCCTTAATAACTGTACAAATTTAATTTCACTATGTGCCCTTTCTTCCTTCCAATCTATATCCCCATAGCTGAAGTCTCCCATGATAATTGCTCAGCCTGCACTCATTGTGCTAATCTGGTAATTACCTGATTCATGTTGTCCACATCTTCTTCTGGATCCCCAAGTCTATAGCAGCAACCAACAGTAAATTTTGTTATATTGGCCTCTGTCTCACACCAGACAGCCCCAAATGAACCATTTCCATCACATCTATAATCTTCCTTAGCTTCTTTTTTGTTGTCCTATTTCCTCTATCTTCTCTGAAAATACAATATCTCGTATTCTATCCCTGTAACTACATTCTCTGACAACCAGGGCTTGCTGATGCCCTGGGTGGCTATTTCTATACAGTCATTCCTGGACACGCATTCATTTATCCTGTGGGTGGTTAGACACATGCTTGATTCCCCCCCCCCCCCCCCCCCCCTAATATCTCTAGTTTTCCTAGTTTGCACTTATAAACTCTCATCGAACAACACTTTCTCCATCCATCTAACACCAAAACCATTTAAGTTTAGTTCATGAGGCATATACAGGTCCTTACCCTTACGTCCATCAAATTCACTCCACATATCTATAAACTGCACATCGTTCTTCCTGCACAATCTTCTCATTGGCAATCATGGCCCTTCTGAATTCTGTCCTGTCATACTCGAAGCAGCAGATTCAAAATCTTTAGTTTCTTACTCTTCATTTTTGCTTCTAACAACTCTTTCGTATCTTCTCTTATTGCACATGTCTCGCTTTTCAAATCATTTGTGCCTGCCAAAACAATTTACTTGTTCACTTCTTTCTTCTGCAAACTTAGTTTTACTAACATCCTTTATCTTGGCACCCGGAAAACGTGCTTTCATCACTTTCTCATTAAGTATATCTCTTATCTTCAAATCCCCATGCAATCTCTTTTTCTCTTCTCACATTTTTATGCTTTTCTCATTCTCTCTCAAAATATTTTAAAGAAATTCTGTCAGAAGTAGGATTGGAATCCATGCCCAGATTTCTATACCAGAATTTACAGTTGCATTGTTATGAAACGTTCAAGTTTCATAACAATGAAACTTTGACTTAGACTCAATGAAATTTGAGTCTGGTGCCTTAGACTGCTTGGCCATCCTGACACTTATATACTGTAAAGATTAGTATGAGACAATCACGATAATGTTAAGAAGCTTGAAGTTTTAAGTTGTGTTCTAAATGAGTTATTGATCATGAGAAAGGATGATAGCATTAAATTGTTTCAGATAAAAATGCCAAATGATGTCTAAAACTAAATGCTATTCTATGAAAAACAAACAAGGCTCATCCAAATAGATGTAAGAGAATATTTGAATAACCTAGATCTTGATGTGACTGTTAAAAACTAAGCTAACCTCTAATAGTATTTTTTATACTATTTCAAACTCATACTATGCAAATATTAGATCAAAGTCAACTTTCAATAATTTAATGTTGCTCTTCTGAGAAAATGTATGATGTTTAGATGTATTAGTATTAAGTGAAATATGCAGTGAACAACTTGAAATTGACAGATATTGTCTTGTTAATTATGATACTTTCATGATTGTTGGAATTATAACCATTCATGCAGATTTTATTCTGTTCGCTGAAATAATACTTTTTATATCTACATAAGTTGGAATCAAATATGCACAGTGCTGAAACTGATATACACACACACACACACACACACACACACACACACACACACACACTAGGGGGCTACCCCTTCCAATTGTGTTAAAATTGCATTCCATTCTTATTTTAAGGCTAATTTAAAAATATCACAAATGTATATTCATTAATATTTCAAATGAACTTGCATTTGAAAAACAAAACAATTATTTGTCAAGTGTTCATTTCAATAATACTGCTTCTTAACTGTTATTCTGTATGCAGATGATTTAAATGTTTTTGAAGTATTCTAATTGCAGTTCTCTCCACCTGTCATGATTGCTTACAGTAACAAGTATAAATATCTTTTTATAATTTGATACTATTTCATACTTTTCACAGTGTGTGTGTGTCATATAAACTAGGAAGTTTTTTTTTCATCATGCGAACCTGCCTGGGAGAGACAGTTTTCCAGTGACAGTTGGCTTGCATCAAGGGTCAGCATTAAGTCCGTTCCTGTTTAATATTGTGATGGAGGAAGTGAGCGAAGACGTGCCTTGGACTATGTTGTATGCAGATGACATCGTGCTGTGTGCAGAATCAAAAGAAGTGGCAGCTGAACTGGAAAGTTGGAGGATAGTACTGGAAGAGAGAGGTAAGCTGAGCAGAGGTAAGACAGAGTATATGTGTTGCAAAGTGGATAGCAGCCAGGAGACAGATCTAGAGCTGGAAGGAAATGTCATCAGGAAGGTCAGTGACTTTAGATAATTAGGTTCATCAATGAAAGAGGATGGTGAGGCTGAGAAGGGAGTGGGATGGAGGAACTGGAGAGAGATGACTGGAGTGCTATGCGATAAGAGAGTACTGATCAATCTTAAAGGCAAAATCTACAGGACAGTGGTGAGACCAGCTATGACGTATGCTATGGAGACTGTGGCCTTGAGGAAAAATAACATCAGCAGGATGGAGGTAGTGGAGATGAGAATGCTTAGGTGGATGTGCGGTGTGACCAGAAAGGATCGTCTGAGAAATGATTATGTAAGGGGAACGGTGAAAATTACAAACTTAGGAGCAAAGATATAGGGGGCAAGGTTGAGATGGTTTGGTCATGTGATGAGGAGGGAGGAAGAGTATGTCAGAAGAAAGGTCATGCAGATGGATGTGCAGGGGAAGAGGAAGTGTGGACGGCCAAAGAAGAGAGGGGAGATGTCCACCATCTCCCTCCATCTCTTCTTTGGCTGTCCGCGTTACAGCCCAAGACAGGAGGTTGTGGAGGAGACTCACCACAAACAGGCAACCTTATTTAAGTGGGAAAAGCTGCAGAAGAAAAAGAAAGCAGCTGGAAAATATCACATAATGCACTTGCATAATCGTTGTCTCTGCCATAATTGGGATCAAAACAAAATCACAGCCTTAGTTGTCTGTCATTTTCCTAATCAAGACAACTGAGCTTGGGTATTCAACTGAATAGCATCTCTGCTATTTTACAAAGTGATTAGAATCCCTATACTAGAAAATTAATGCATATGAAAATGTTTGGGTAGTAGATGAATTTTGTTCTCTAAATAGCATAGTTCGAGACCATCATCCTTTTTATTGGAGGCTTGGGGAAACATGTTTAGTCATATCTGATGTTAATTTCCCAACATATTGTATTAATCTATTATAGATTTCCAAACTTTTGTGGTTGTGGACATTAAAAAAACAGTGTTACACCTAAAAGGCCTAAGCATCCTGATGATTCTCCCTAGATTTATTTTATTCCCTCAAATATGTACTATTAGCTACTTCAAAGGAATGTTTTATAAAAACTAAAAAAAAAAAATCCTTTTAAGAGGAACTGAAGTCATTACAGCCAGGCATCTCTGTCAATATTTGTAGAAAGGATTCACACTTTCTACACATCTTTACCTTCTTGTTTAGTCTCTCCACAAACACATCTTTCACATTTTGCCATGCATACATGTGGCGATCACAATATCGAACCATTTTTGAAGTCTACGTCATTAACAGTATTTGATCTGCGTGCTTCTTCATGTAGTTTCCTCAGTGAGATGGTGCAGCACCATGTCCTTCCAGTTCTCTCTCTCTCTCTGGTGGCTTTCCTTTTTGTTTCTGCATAGCCACGTGATCCTGTCATTGATCTTATATCTTCAAGTCACGTCCTTTGTTTTTTGTCTCTTGATCCTTTTCCCATAATTTTTCCTTCTAAAACTGTTAGTATCCTCTGTCCTGCTGAACCTCTCAGCACATGTCCTGCCAATCTCTTCTTTCTCTGGATCATTTCCTATAATAAAGATCTGTGTTCTCATTCTCTGTAGAACAACTGTATTCTCATTATCTGTAGGACATCTGTATTTGTCACATATTCTGTCCATGAGATTTTCAGAGCTCTTCTATAGCACCACATTTCAAAGGCCATTATCTGTTGCCTTACTCTCTTCTTGAACAGACGGGTCTCACTTCCATATGTGAAAACTGGCTACACTAATGTTCTTATCATTCTTTTCTTTGTCTTGATACCCAGAACTTCTGTGCAGATCTTTATTTTTCCAGAAAGCATCTTTAGCTATGGATGTTCTTATTTTTATTTCTTTATCTTGCTTTCCATCTGCAGTAAAGTAGGTGCCTAAATATTTGTATTCTGTTGTATGTTCAATTTTCATATTGTTTATGAATATTTCTGGCTCAGATCTGTTTTCTTTTGAGATTTCATAAATTTGGTCTTTTTTGCATTTATATCTAATCCAAATTCTTGACCTTCTTCAGTTAGTAGCTGCAGTAATTTGATTAATTTGTTTCTGTTTTCTGCTATTAGAATGGTATCATCGGCATATCTAAGATTGTTGTATTTTATACCATTGATACTAATTCTTTATTTTTTTGTTTTTCAATCTTTTTCATCACTGTCTCATTATAGATATTAAATATATTTGGTGAAAGGATACAACCTTGTCTGACTCCTTTTTATTTTCATTACTAATTTATCTAATATATTGAACATTTTATTATGTTTTACCCACATGTGTAAATGTTTCTATTTCTTTCAAGTGATCTTTCTATTAGTATTTTTAGTTCCATTAATGGTTCCCATTCCTCTTCTAAAGCCTTTCTGTTCACTCAATTCACTCTTAAGGCTCTTCAATTTGTTTATTAACAATGGTTAAAATAATTTTAGATGCATGGGATATTAGGCTCACAGTTCTGTAATCTTGCAGTTTTGCACAATATTTTTCTTTGGAATTGGTATGCAGATAGATGTTGTAAGAACTTTTAGGTAATTCTATTGTTTTATAGATGTCCTGAATTCCCCTAAATAGTTATTATTGCCAGTCAAAGCTTTCAGCAGCTCAGCTGGGATATTATCACACCCAGGGGATTTATTGTTAGGAAGATTCTTATTATGTGTTCTGTCTCCTTTCTTGTCGGTAGAGTGGTATCCCTTATGTTTAACTTAAGGTGTCGTGAATTATCTAACATGTTGCCATTATCATCATCATAGAGATGTGATAAGTACTCCACCCATCTTCCATTTATCTTTTCCTTATCAATGATTGTTTCCATCTTTGTCCTTGATGTTATTAGACTATGTTTTGATTTTCCATTAAGTTCTTTCACTTTCAGAAATGCTTCTCTGGTTTTGTTCCTATTTTGTAATTCTTTTATCCTAGTGCACTGCCTATTTATCCAGTTTTTCTTTCAATCTTCTCTGTGTGCTTCATGGCACGTAAATCTTATGTATACCACTATTGTGTTCTGTTCAAGGCAAGATTCAAAATTCAATAAAAAAAAAAAAAAGTTGGTAACAAATCTCCAAAGTCAACAATCATGCAGGCACACTAAGCTATCAAAAATAAACAACAGTATATTAAAATGTAAATGTCTCCAATTATTAAACAAAATAGCACTTCTTTTCTGGAGCCCATTACCAAACACATAGCAGCCCTATATTATACCTGCAATTATATTTTAATCCTTTGCTCAAGTATAAACAAATTAAGTTTGCATGAGATGCTATCTACAATCCTAGGGAGTTCCTTTAGTTGTGATGCATCAGCAATCAATAATAGAATTTTTGAATTGCAAAACGTGTGTTGTTCAAATTTATTGTAAAGCAACTGTAGATTTGAGTGCTATACATTGTTGGGAACTAAGAATAGTGATTGAGTTTATCCATCAAGTGAATGAAAAGAAAGTTATGCAAATTGTCTTCTAACCTTGTTGGCCTGGACGAAGGTTGAGCCACTATGCCTACTTTGATACTGTGTGCTCATCTCGTTTCCAGGATATTGTTGTTGACCTCTGAGGTGAGATATTAGTCATAGTGAAGATGATATTTTTCATCTTCATTAATAATGGCAGCCACCTGTTTCCACATTTTCAAATAGTAGCTTCTTTCACCTAATTTTTTGTCCCAGTGCTGTTGTGGACTTTCATTTGTATTTCCTGTACCTTTTCTACATCATGTATATAATGTTCTTAACTGCTTTCAAGTGCAACATTTTTTGCCCATATTGTTCATCGTACAATTTAATTACTAGCTCATACAGAACTAGGAGGAAGTGATCATTATTTGTAATTGCAAACATTTGTCCTTTATTTCTTTGTGTGTGTGTATGTGTGTGGCACTTGGTGCATTAGAATTATAGAATGCTTAGGAGCCCTTAAAAATAGATATCAAAGTGCAGACCAAGAAAACAATGGCATGCTCTACTCTAACAGGCCACTTGGCCTAAAATCCATGATAGGAAAGATGCTAAAGAAATTTTTTAGTGTACACAAGAAGTGGAGAAGTAGTTTCTTGGAACTTCTACAAAAGTATAGTTAATAAGTGTGTGAGGGTTAAATTTTTTTTTGCTTTGAAAGTAGTGAATGAATGATTGTTAGAGAAGTATTTGTGAATGATTACTGTAGTCTGAGTCTGTGTACTCCATGCATAATAGTGTGCAGTTTTATCAATTATCTGAACATTTAGTAATGAAAAGGCAAAAAAAAACATTTATCTGTTGGTAGTTTTACTGATTATTTGAACGTTGATCCTTGATTCTCCTACATCTGGATGCAAGATTTCTCATGCATCCTGATATTCCAATCTAGAATTGAGAGAATTAGATACATGTTCAATATGAGTTACATTTGTTGTGCTGTATTATTTAATTGGGTTTTGATTATCTGATAATTATGTGATTAAAAAATTCTTCATGGTTTTTTCTCCTTTGGGCCAGAGATCTCAAGGGATCTCTACTCCCATATACCTTGCTATTATTATCTATCTAATTATGGTCTGTATTATATCATTTAGAATAAGAAATTACATTGATTTTTGTGGTTTTGCCTTCCATCAGTTTGATCAGCTTTTTTTCTCCTTTTTTTTTTTTTTTTTTACTTTAGGTATCATCATGTGACTCTTCAGTATATCCATTTCCGGTTTCATCTTACTGCCCTACAAGTGAATCCTGTATTTTCAGGAAAAAGTTGGAGATTGATTGGAAAGCCATGTCTTCCACTAATGAAGAACAGCCACTGCTGACCAATAATATGGGTAAAGGCTGGGAAACTGCAAAAAGAGACCATACAGTTACAGATATACAGGTTCATGTTGATAGCTTACATAATGGACTTAGCAGAAGAGAAAAGAATGGCGATGTCCATTCTTCTAATGGCACTATCAAGATAACTTTACCACCACCTGAAAGGGAAGAACCACGATATCCTCCTGAAAAGTGGAAAACTTTTGTAGCATTCTCGTTTATGGGGGCAAATTTAGTATTAAACTTAACTGCGTTATCTATAGTTCATGATAGAGTTCCTGATAGAAATAAATTTTCTCCACTGCCAGATATCTTCTTTGACATTTTTCCTCCAGCAGATTGGGCTTTATATGTATCTGAAATCATAATCATAGTCTTAGTATGGTTGACACTCATAATAATCTTTCTTCATAGGCACAGGTAATTTTTTCTTTTTTTTCCTGTGTGTGTGTGTGTGTGTGTGTGTGTGTGTGTGTGTGTGTGTGTGTGTGTTGGCAGGGCTGGTTTAAGTCATTTCAGGACCCCAGCCAAAACTTTATTTTTCAACCACTTGTAGTTAAGTAATAGAAATGTTAAAATAGATGAAATACAGTTCAAAATGACAACCCAAAATTTGTTCATTAAGATTATGTTCTTGTGAGGTGTTTTTGTGAATAGCATGTTATGAGTAGCTTTTAATGTCATCGTTTAATTTTTATGGTTTGCAAATGTATCATTTATTGTAGTAGTGTCATTCCCAATTGAAAATCATGTGAACTAATTTCTCTGTTATTATTAACAGGGCTACTGTAATAATATCACTTAAATCTACTAGTCACAAAATTTTTTACTTGCTCATATTATAAATTCTGGTGAAAGGTGTGTGCATATATGTATATTTATTGTTTCAATTTCAGAACAAAGGTGAGTAGAATTTAATAGAATTAAAAAGTCAAATTAGGTGCAATAATTTGTAAGATCTGGCATTTGTCTTTAATTTTGCCATTAGTCCATTGTTTTTTTCCCCAGCATGTTGCATTCTACTTCTGTTCCAAATTCCCTGCTAACCAATTACCAGTCTTCTGGCAACAAAAGCATTCTCTGTTTTATCAAAAGTACACCACAGCTTTCTGATACTTTCGTTAAAATTGGTTTTAATGTGGCCTTGTATATATACATGAACATGGTCCATTAGTTCAGTATTTTTGACTGATTTTTTCCTTATTATATACTTTATTAGCCTTACTTATTCTGATATATTTTCTTATCTTTCCAAGAGTTCCTCAATAAAATGTATACCCTGTTCTGTAGTTTTGCAAGTGAAAATGCAGTCTATTTTCTTGCCGATATTCATAATTTTCTTTTTATTACTTATTTTCATACCAAATTTGTCACAGCAGTTATTTGATTTGCCTATTAAGATTCTTAGAACGCTTTATAGCAGATTGAAGAGGATAATACTGCATGAATCCACTAATTATTTTAGACAAATTTATGCTGCCATTTATTGACAAGAAAATGTGAGCATTAAAAAAAAAAAGAAAAAAAAAACTTGTCATTTGTTGACATTACATTTACGTGGGTGGTCTGACAATGAAAAAACAAATTTATAATTTCACAATTACTTTAATTTTTCAACATAATCTCCCTTAAGACTAATATATTTATTCCAGCAATGCTCCAACACCATTATGCCGTCCCTGTAGTGGTTCTCAGTAAAACCTGCAAAATATCCCTCTACAGCTGCAATCACCTCTTGATTCAAAGAAAATCTGACCAGCGAGGAAGATTTTTAGTTTTGGGAACAGATAGAAGTCAGAGGGAGCCAAATCTCGGGAATAGGGTGGGTTTGCACTATGAGGATTTCAACAACCTCATAGTGCAAATCCCTTAATTTTCTCATTGCCAAAACACCTTTGTGGGCAGGTGCATTGTCCTGATGAAAGATGATTTTTTTTTCTTCTGCAAATCAGGTTTTTTCTCACGAATTTTTTTCGTCTAGCCTGGTTAAAAGATCGGTATAATATTCTCCGGTTATTGTTTTACCCTGTTCAAGATAATAAACAAAATTCTTTTAGCATCCCAACATACACCGATGCCATGACCTTGTCTTATTTGGCACTGAACAACTGACTTCTGTCCACTGTTTTGACTGCTGTTTGGATTCTGGCGTGTACTGGTGAATCTAATCTCATCCATAGTAATAAATCGATGCACAAAATCGGTTTTATTCTTGTTAAAATGCTCCAAGCATTGTTCAGAGATTTTCATTTGAGTGTGTTTTTGATCTGCGTGGCACCCATCTTGCGCAAAGCTTTTTCATTTGCAATTCTTCATGCAAAATATCATATTCCCACGTTCTTTTGAAATGCCTATAGTCTCAGCAATTTCATGCACTTTGACTCACCTGTCATCCAATACCATATTGTGCACTTGATCAATGATTTCTGATGTTACACTTTTTGGATGTCCTTCACGTGGATCATCTTCAAGGCTGGTATGGCTTTTATGAACTTCGAATGAATTTCTTCTGGTGTTAAACCTTCTTTTACAAAGAATTTTATAACCACAATACTCGGTTTTATCTGTTTCAAAGGATACAGACAACACTTTGGCTTCTGACAGCTCTATAAAAAAACTACTTGATAGAATGACTAGCAATTTCACATGGATGCTTATGGCAGATGTACCAACTTGGAAAAAAAAAAGACTTGCCAATAGTGTTGCCATTTATGGTTGAGGTCGAGAACTTTTCAGACCACTCATGTACAAATCCCATAGTTAAACATTGTGGGTGGGGAGAATGAAATGTCACACATCAATCAAAATTTATTCTATCAAGAATCATAGAATCTGTTTTAGCAGCTGCATTTTTGTATTTGCCAGATTTCACTAAATTCATACCAGTGTGTTTTTAATTCAAGTCGTAATAATTTAAAAAGTTTGATTCACTCATAAGCTGCATTAGGACCAGAGCTCATGATGTCTATGACACAGATAAATTTGTCATTACATTTGGTCGTCCATTAACACAGTGCGCTTTTTGCTTTATCAAAAGGAGACGTGATAATAATAAATTTAGTTTAATCCTTTACCCAAGTGTAGGCAAACAAAGTTTGCTCCTGAAGTAGTTCCGGACTGAGGCAACTCGTAGCAAAGGTGGATCGAGCTCTCATCACTCCTTGTCTCAGTATCTCCCATAATGCTATGGTAGATACTGAGTAACATTACCCAGACCGGTTTCGACCTTTATTGAGGTCTCGTCAGTGGAAGGCAAAGCCAGAAGTGGTGATACTAAGGCAGAAGCAATGGAGTGGTCATATTTACTTATACGAGTTGCCAAAAGGTGTACCATTATTAATTTACTCTGGATTTAGAGAAAGATGTTGGAAGTTTATTTTCCACTTGGTAATGTAGGCAAACAAAGTTTGCACCTGAAGAAGTGGGGGGGGGGGGAAGGATCTGACTTTGCAGTTTCTTTCAAAAAGGTACCAATTGTAGATTTATTTTCTTCACAGCGAAGAGGCCATCGACCCTTATCTCCTAAAACAATTTTATTATTACTAAAGTGGACAAAGGAAAGGTTGTTGTTCAAGATGAGAAAAATGGCATTATTATTTTGAGACTTTCTATAGGTCCCTTGCATTCGATCCTGTTAGTAGCCAGTTATTATTATTATTGTTCCGGGAAACTCCAAGGAGTCGACAGACTCATCGAGGGAGGCCCTAACATCATGTCAAGAACAACTATTCCACATTCACACAGTATCTATCATACCTTGCCTTGAACTCATTCAGTCGTAGCACCCACAACAGACTCTGGAAGCTTATTCCACCCATTTACCACTCTCCAAGTAAAGAACCTAGCTATAACACCCTTGTCAACCACGCTCTTGCCCAGCTTCCATGCATGGCCCCTAGTCCTCCCACCACCAGTCATATTTTCAAAAATATCTTCTGGATCAATCTTATAAAAACCCTTCAGTAATTTGAATGTCTCAATCATATCACCCCTTCTTCGCCTATCGTCCAATTTCTGCAACCCACAAATCTTCAACCTATTCTCATAAGGTTCATTCCACAGACCTGCTATCATCTTGGTCACTCGTCTCTGGACCCTCTCCACTTCCTCCCCATCACGAAGAAACCCTGGTGCCCATAGCTGGGCACAGAAGTCCAGATGGGGTCTTATCAAGGCTCGATACAGAGGAACAACAACTTGTTCGTCTCTGCATGTTAAAGTATTTTTCAGAAGCCAAGTGATTTGGTGAGCTGTTTTAGTTACTTTTGCAATGTGCCCCTTAAACTTCAACTCCCTATCCACCAACACTCCCAAATCCCTGGCCTCATCAATATCCTGGAGTATGATTCCACCAATGCGATATACTGCTGCTGTTCTTTTCACCCCAAAGTGCATAACCTTACACTTTGCCACATTAAATTCACATCCATTTTTCCTAGCCCAGTCCTCCAAACTATCCAAATCATCCTGTAAAATTTTGACATCTTGTGCACTCACAATTGCTCTACCCAACTTTGCATCATCAGCAAACAAGTGAACACTTCCTCTCAGATTCTTTCCAATATCATTGATGAACAAATTGAAAAGCAGTGGTCCAAGAACAGAGCCCTGTGGCACTCCACTAGTCACAAGATGTCTTTTAGACTCCACTCCTGAATAAACCACTCTTTGATATCTCTCCTTCAACCACCCTCTTATCCATCTCACCAACCCTATATCTATGCCCATCTGCTCCAGTTTACTGATTAGGGTTCCATGTGGTATCCTATCAAAGGCCTTGGCAAGGTCCAGTAGTATCACTATAAACCCATTACCCCTATCCAGTTCAGCCGTCACTGTGTTATAAAACGTGAGCAAGTTACTGAGGCGTGATCTACCCTTCACAAAACCATGTTGTCCCCCATACAATATCCCATTTTCATCTATCCAATCCTGTATTCTTTTCTTGACTAATTTCTCTAAGACCTTGACAATGATTCCTGATATGCTAATCGGTCGGTAATTTACAACAGCAGTCTTGGAACCACCTTTATGCAGTGGAACTATTTTCCCCTCTTTCCACCCACTCGGGACTAACCCAGACCCGAGACTCAAATTAAACAAAATGGTCAAGTGTACTGACAATTCTTTAGCTGCTTCTCGTACAACACGAGCTGGTATACCATCCAATCCCACAGATGTATTGACATTGAGGTTATGCAATAGACTACTCACCTCCACTTCATTAACCACAATTCCCGTATAATCTACTGGTTTATTCGTTTCTGCAATGTCACCACCTGGATGATATACTTTTGCGAAGTGCTCACTCAGTAACTCAACTATCTCAACTGATTCAGTTACCTCCCTACCATCAGCATTCTTTAAAATCAATCTGCCATGTACATTTTTCCTTTTACTTGCTACATATCTAAAAAAACTGTTTAGGATTCTCTTTAGCCTGCATGGCTAAAGAGAATCCTCAAACAATTCATTCAGGTCTTCTATCATTTCCATTTTATCTCCTTTCAAATCATTCGTACCTGCCACAACAATCATTTCTTTCACCCTTTCCTTTTGCTCTCTAATAGACGCAGTTACGTCCTTTATGGTCGCACCAGGTTGGTACGATTTTGTCAAATCCTCTACTAACACACCTCGTACTAACGAGTCTCCATACAGCACTCTATCCTTCATTTTGTTCATGTTCACATTCATACGTCTATTTTTCCTGTCATACCTTTTATTATTGGTTGGTTCATTCAGTCTACTTTTGTTCATGCACTCTAGCTGCTGTTTTGCTCTTTCTATCGCACTATTCAACAACGCGATCTCATTCAATGCATCTATCTCATCTTTTTTGTTCTCTGAGAAACCATTTATACTATCATTCACACTTTCTACATTCACACTCTCACAATTTTCATGTACAACCTTGCCGTTTCTTGTCATATCCCTATTTCCTTCATTCTGAAGGTTGACAAAAATATCACACTCACGATCCGAAATACACTTCAATTCCTCATTCTCCCTACATTTTCTACACACATTCAATCCTTTATTATCATCTAACCACACTCCGACCGCACTCCGCAAAGCGTACATTTCACAGCTAGTACACAGACTCATTTCTTTTATGCTACCGTTCTTTGATAACGATGTCGAACCTTCATTACTGGCCGCCATTTTCCTTCGCACAGGTGCCATCCTTATTTGCAACGTGTTTTGTCAAATTATACGTTATAACACACCAAAAGTAGACGCACTAAAATACGCAAGGCAAACAAAACAAAACTACACAATATTAAGTAATTTGTATCGATAACTGAAAATGATACTTATCTTATCTGGAGCTTGCACGAACACTACACATTACGAATTCATCTAGCGGCGACTTCCCGACATAGATTATGTTATAAAACACTTTAGTACACTAACCACGCTAATAAAGCTCCAATAATATACCAAAATTACACACTTAAGTCCATTAAATTGAATCCAAAACACCAATAAATCAATAAAAATCGCAAATCTCTCAGGAGCTCTCCAATAGCATGTCTGTTCACCAGCTAGCCTCGACACCCAAAATCAAAATCAGTTGATTGAAGAATGAAAGAAAAATCTTAACCTTTAGTCCACCTAGATTATATGGTCTTCTGAAAGTTTATAAACCATGTACTTCATTAAGAATGTCAGTCGTTGACTGCATAGGATATTGCACTTATCTAATTTACTTGCCAATTCTACTATATCTTCAACTTAAACACTGGATTTTAAAAATAAAATTTATCAGACGCTATTAATTTACTCTGGCAGCGGTTTCCAACTGATATTGTTTAAAGCATTTGGTTTTGTCATACACTTCAGTTATTTCACCTTTCAAAACAACTATCAGCAAACTGAAGGAACAGCTTTGTGCATTCCTATCTATTTCTCCAACCATTTCCACCTTCATGCAATACTTGGAACATCTCCTTGATAATAATTTCACCTAGACCTACACATTGTTCTGACATTTGCTCTTCCTCTGAGTTTTTTTCAAAATAAAAGCACTTTTTCCTAGGATCCAACTAGCTTTTTTTTTTTTTTTTTTAGATCTAATTTTGTCAACCAGATAGGAGCTTATAGGATTTCTCTTTTTTAGGAAGACTCGTAAGTCACACTATCCATGCCGATAAGGTCTTAATGGTTGCAGTTATAAAAGGCTGCGACTATTAAACCTTATTACATTATGCTTGTTCATGTTCTTCTGATGAACTTTTACAGAAAGAATTACAGCATAATGAATCTCATCAAATGATTTTAATGAGATTCTTTCATCACAAAAGCATTTATCAGTTATGAAATATGTTCCTCTTTTAATCTAGAAAAGCAAAAAAAATTCCTATCCCTCATGTTCAAGGCATTTCTGAATGTGCATAGCAAGGGTGGGTGTCCCTTGACCTCATCTGATGCTCCAATTCATCCCACAAATGTTCAGTAGGGTTGAGATCAGGTCTCTTAGGAGACCAGCCAAGCATGGTGATGTTCATGTCCACAAATCATGCAGTTACAGTAGCAGCCTTATGAAATGGTCTTGCTGAAAGAGAGTGATCAGTTCCATAGAAATGCCACAAAGTAGGAAGCATTGCATTGTCCAGAATGTTCAGCTACTTCTTGGAGTTCATTGTTCATGGCACCACAAACATAGATCTGAGCCAAACCAGGACCATACCATCACTCTGACACTTCTGAATTTCATAGTTGGGTTATGCACTTTGGTAAGAGATGTTCACCAAGCATCTGACACACCCATGCCTGTCCATCTGCTTAATAGAGGATGTAGCACGATTCATTGCTCCATAACACAGCTTTTCAAGCTTCCATGTCCTGCTGTACATGCTCTTTGCCCCACAGAAGATGATGCTGTGTGTTGGTTCAGGTAATGTGGGGACTTGCATATTGCAATCCTACCATGGAAGGCCTATGTTGTAAGCCTTGGTTCTGAATGTTTTTGTGCAGATTTTTGATGCCTGGAACTTCATATTCAGCATGTAGGCCAACGAATGGTGGTTTTTAAAATATCATTCTTCGTAGCACTCTACGGACATGTTCAGTGAGGGTGGTGGATTGTCTACTTTGTGGGTAGCACTTGCAGTTGACTGTACTTTCATCTCAGTATATCACTGATTGTTGGCCTGGAATGGCCCAATTTGCCAAACAGATAGGCCTACAATATGGCATCCTATCACAATACCTCTTTCAACCTCTGTCAGTTCCCTTCTTGCAGCCATTTTGCCCTAGGCACAGTTGCACTAACTTTGGAGCATCATATTCCTTTAATTTATTTTGGTTACAAACACGTCACTTGTTAAATGACACTATGCACCTTGCCCATGGAGGTGTCTGTTGAATTCTTTTCAACGTGTATATCCCTTTTATGGAAGATAGGAAAGATTATCTGATTTAAAAAATATTAACTTATATACTTTTTTTTTTTAAGAAAAATATTGACGACTCTCTTACAGTAGCTACTGAGTTGCTACTTTTTAGAATTTTCTGTTATGATTTGATTGCTGTTCTGTACTGAAGATGCCTATAAAAGTATGCCAAAAATTCTTAAGATAATTTTTTGATGTGAGTGTCTTAAATTTTATAATTTTTATCTTATGTCAACTCATGGTATTCCAATATTGAAATAAGAGGAAACTATCTGTGTCAGTGAAGAAATAAATTATTAATTCAAGTCCTCCACAAATGCAGCTCTCATAGAACCTTTATGCAAAGAAAGGTAGCACGATCAAAACCCTGAACAGAAAGAAAGTTTTCCCTTCCTTGGGAAATAGTCCTTTTCCATGAATGCCATAATCAAATTAATAATTCTAAAAACTATTACTCTGCTTTCAAGTTACTTAGTACCTTAGTGAATTTTAGACCAGGTCACTTTCATGTAATGAAAGACTTTTCTTTCATTGAGTCTAGTTATCTCTTCTGCTTGTTAAAATTGAAAGGCTTAATGAAAATGAAGAAAAGTCTTAACCACTAAATACTACAGCGAAAATTTTATGCTAAATAAAATTTCATGTAATTCTTTCTTTTAAGGTTACATGGTCATCAGCATTCATGGTGAAGAATTTATGGAGACAGAAATAGATGGAATAATTACTTTATATATTATTTTCTTAATTATAAATAAAGTTTCAACCTCTGTATTGAGGTCATCATCAGGAAAACTTGCATATGTACAGGACAAAAGCTACAAGACACTTTATTGTTTACCCTAGCCTGACCTCTGGTGGAAAAAAAATAAATACTTTAAATCAAAAAAATTACTGAACAAAATATTAAAAATTAATTAAACACAAAATAAAATAAACTTTTCATACATATTAGTATAATAATATACCAGTGATTAAAAAAGGTTTTTATAGCGGTACTACATGAAACAATTTCTAAAGTTCTCTCATATTAAAATTTTCTTTTGCTAGGTATTGTTTTGGATGCTATATGCGTTGAAGATGAGTCTCTCCAGATTTCAAATTCTGTGGAACAGAATTTGAAAACAATCTCTTCCTTTTCTAGACACACTTGTTACTTACCTTTCCTCAGATGGCCTCCCCTTCATGGTCTACTTGCAAACCTATACACACACACAGGCCAATACATACATAAAAATTCATACTGCCATCCAACACAATAAAACTAGGAGTATCAGCATCCTCAAACACATAGCCTTAAGAATTTGTTCCAATGAGTAGGTGATGAACAAAGAATATGAAATTATTAGCCAAACATCTGTAAAAATAAAATAAAAAAGACTACAATAAAAAAAAGCAGTTCAAAAGATCCTACACAAAAATACCATTAAAAGCAAAAAAGGTCTTCACAAATACCTCTCACCGAACATTTATACGGAGAAAGCTTTGAAATCTTGCTTCGCCATCCAAAGCTGAACAGAAGTGGGCTTCTCTCTCTCTCCTATGGAGAAATAGTCCTTCTCCATATGTGCCTTAGTCAATAGTTCATATATGGAATTGATAACTTCTCATTTCAATTTATGCAGTTAGAAACTTAGTGTATTTTAGACCATGATACTGTTATGTATGAGCAGGTCACATGTTTTCTGGTGTTCTGTTCTACTTTAATTTGAAATCCATCAGGGGTGAATGCTGGTTTTGAAATTCAGGCTTGCTCTTGTTATCATTCAGGAAGTGAGAGGTGTGATTGAAATCTGATTAGCGGATTAATCCCTTAACATACAAAGATGTCTGTGACACGTCTTTTGTTTATTGCACCAAAATTGATTTTGAATTTTGGTTTCATATAAATACAACCGAATATAGACGCTAGACAATCTTGTGCCTATTTACTTTCAGCCAAGAAAAGTTGCCAACGGCGTGTATCGGCTATTTCGTTTGCGTTTGCACAAATTCATTATTTTTCAAATAACGATGAATTTGATCCAGCAAATCACCCTCGCCCAAAACATTGGCAGAAAAACGACTGCTTTCCGATTTTTAATTGGTACGTTAAGGGTTTAATGAATTACTGACCATTTAAAACTATGTATTTAGAAATTTATGCACACTTAATCATACAAATACAACACTTATTTTACAAATGATATTCTGTCTTTTTCAATTTAGCTCATCTACTTGAATACAAATTTAATCCTATGGTTCTTCTTTATGAACTATCAATAAAAAGTTGGTTGTAACTTAATTTTCCTAAGCAACATGCACACTTGTAAAGGCTGGCTAGAGCTGCTTTCATTGCATATGGCCTGTGTTTAAGAAGGCAGTGGAAATGGCTATGTGCACGCATGAAATCACAGTGCTGCAGCTAGGACCTGGAAGCTCGTACAACTGAGCATGCCAAGGTAGCTTTGACTAGACGAGCAAGCATCGGCCTTCGATAACGCAAAGCTCAATTATTGCTGCACAAGCTTAAAACGTTTTCTGTCTACAAAAATAAAAGCCTAAATGGAATGCTTATAAATGCATGCATTTATTAACAAATAAATACTACTTCTTTCTCAATTAATGAGCTTGCACAGCAAGCATGGAGAATTCGCCACTGAAATCCATACTGAAAATGCTCTAGATACCGTAGTTAATTATTTAAATTTGGTTCTTGTAGTTATTGAAAACTGCTGCAAAACTTTTTTTTTCTGAATAAGTCAACCATTGTTTTTCTCATATGGTTTAGTCAGTATAGTTTTCGGAAACAAAACTATATGGGACTAGTGAAAATTAATTTGCTAATTAAATATTTATATACTGACAATTTGCAGTCTTAAGCTAGCAAAACTGGCATATAATGAGTGTGCATCTTGAAAGACATGCATATTTAGACTTAAGGTTAACATAAAAAATGTAGGGTGGTCATAATTAAACTTCCCATATTCAGAACTTTATGTAGCTTGATCTAACAACTGGTAGGGACTAAGATATGGGAAGGATTCTCACAGATACATAACTCTGACAAGACCAGTAACTTGTTCAATTTCCACATGGAAATATTGTGATAATGATTAAGAGAGACCTCCAGGGAGGCACATACTACATGCATGAGCTATCATACTTATTCTTGAATTCATTCACATTTCTTGCACATAAAACATCCAATCCATTCCAATCACACACTACCAAATGAGAGAAAAAATTTAGCCCTCATCCCTTAGCAGCATTTATTCTTAGCTTCCAAGGATGCACTCTTGTCCTTTCCATAAACTGAAAGATTCCATCAACTGAAATCCTGTATGACCCTTTCAGAAGTTTGTATCTCAATCATATCATCCCCTCTCTCTTTCTCCCCTGTTTGCTAGTGTCTGCAGTCTACAAATTCTCAATCTGTGTTCATAATCAGTATTTCAATTCCACATTTTTAACACTCCTTTGTACCCTCCACTGTATCAGAATCACAACGGAGACCAGACCTGCACACAATAGTCCAAGGGGGTCTTATCTGGGCCTTGTAAAGAGACAGAAAAAAAAAGAGCTAAAACAATCTTTGCTACATGGTCCCTGAACTTCAGTTTGCTATCTACTAACACTCCAAGATCCCTAGCATCATCAGTTTCTTCTAACATAATCCCACCAATATAAGACATTGGATATCTAATTAAGCCAAAGTGCATGTTTAGACTTAGATGGATGTAGTTCAGTGTCAGTAAATTTACATTTACTGACACAACTACATCCTTTTCCACGCTCACAATTCCAGCCTGTTCAAATTATTCTGCAAGTTCAATGCTGTATATTGGCAGCATTCCTGATCACCCTACCTATCTTTGCATCATCATCAGCAAATCCTTTCCAATATCATTAATGTACAGATTGAATAACAGTGGAGACCAAGGACTGATCCTTGTGGTACACCACTAGTTATCTTAAATCTTGCACTCGCATCCCTCTATACCACTTTTTGATATCTGACAGTCAGCCATCCTAACCATGCTAATATTTTTTAATCCAGATCCATGTTCTCCAGTTTATGCAACAGTTCCATGCTGTATTCTGTCAGAAGCCTTAGCAAAATTGTCTAATTTTAATGGTAACATTATTATAGAATGCGAGAAAGTTGCTAAACATGACCTTCCCTTAGTAAACCCATGCTGTTCAAAGTAGAGATTCACTGTCAACCCATTTCTGAATGTGAGCCCTAACCAATTTTTTCCAAAATCTTCACCACTCTCGAGATAGATACTGATTGGGTGATAGTTTGATATATACTGTCTTTGCACCACTCTTGTGCAATGGGATTATCACACATTCTTTCCATTCCTGTGGAATCTTCCTTTTTCTGAGATACGAATTATATTGCCAGGGCAAAGGAATAACCAATTCAGGTGAGCATTCTTTTAGCACCCATGCTGATATCCCTATAGCTGAATTCTTATTCAGTTTGTGCAACAGCTCTAATACCTTTCTTTCATATACCTGCATTTCTTCAGAAGAGGTGGCAGTGAACTCGATGTTGTGTACACCAGCTTTTAGCAAAATGGGCATTCATTAGTTGAACAATTTCTTCTATGTCTTTCACTCTCACGCTATCTGCATTTTGAAGTTATTCTTTCATATTCATTCTTTTTTTTGCTTGCAGAGTCAGTTTCTTTTCATACTCACTTAGCTTTCCATAGAACAGTTGACTCTTCTAGTCCAATGCTTATATTTTTCATAATGGGCATCATCCTTATGTAGATGATATTCGTTCGCTATCATCCGTTTCTTATGAATCTTTTTCTTAATAAGATTACACATCCATTTGACTCATACCTGATTTTTTGAACTTTCGGGACACATTCTGATATGGCGTCATTTAAGTATTTTTTTAAAATCCTTCCCATGCTCTGTCGATATTCTTCCCATCCAGCAACCGATACTATTCCACTGAACTCATTATACTCCTCAGTTGGCCATAATTGCCTGCTTCTTAGTTTAGTAACCTTTTCTGAATGGAACATTTCTAAATGAGTACTGCATGATCATTGTCACCAACTGGAGGCAGAATAGTTGGGTCTTTAACTGAAACACCCTCTGACACTATAGTCAAATCTAACACGCTTTGACCTTAAGTTCCTTATGTCACATGCTGCTTGAGAAAGATGTCCTGCACCAACTCAATATGCTGAATGGTTTTGTCATTCTGCAACTTCAGTAATGTTGGGACAAGACTATTTTTATGCAAGATGGAGCACCTCCCCACATTGCATGACCAGTACAGCAGCTGCTACAGCATAACTTCACAGAAGAGTGATTAGTTGCCTCTTTCTGATTGCATGGCAATTTCTCCCCTGATATTACTTGATGCAATTTTTTGGTTGTGAGCCATTGTTGAAGGCCAGTGTCTTGATTCTCCCTATTGCAAATTTTCAGATTTTTTTTTTAAAGCATCCTTCCCATGTCTTGATTAGTCTCCTTTCCACATTTGGTGACATTCCAATTATTAGATCAAGCTACATATGCTCCAAATATAGGGGAAATTTAATTATGGCTACTCTGTACATCTGCCACAACTATGGTCAGTCAGGTCTAGCTGACCATACTTTATACAGGATCAGATGGAATAAAACTATTATGCTTAATTCCAGCAAATACATACTTGAAAAACTTTATTTTAATCAGCAGTGAATTTAAAAAAAAGCCTAATCATAATATGGTTGTTCAACTTCTCAAGATTTTGGAAACTAATTCTTAGTCCTCCCACCACAGTACCCATAGAGGGAATCTCCTCATAGGACTTTGGGCTTTAAATAGTCCTCCTTACATGTATTTTGTTTGTTTTTATGTGTTATTACAGTTTTAATATTGTATTTTTGAAGATGTCTCTAGCTGATGAAATATTAAAATTATAAAACTTGCTGCTTGATTATTTCTTTTTGTGTTCTATCCATTCCATTAAATTTTAGAATGATTGAAAGATACATTTGAATTTAAATTTAAATTTTAGAATACATGAAAGATATGAGGTCATTTCATTCTCAGTCTTCACTGATAATGAAATGACCTCAAAGAGAGAGATGTTGCACATAGGACTTTATTGAAATTAGCAATGTATTTCATACTGGAACAAAAGAGTTCATAACTGCAAATGCTGCTGTCTAGGATCCTATCAAAAAGAATCATTTTTGATATTTACATACAATGAGAATCTCAGCTTTTGTGCAGTTGTTCTGATTTAAATTTGAATGATATTTCACTCATCTGGCCTTGAACCTAAAAAAGAAAATTTGCTGCACCAAATTGCATGCATATGACCGAATACAGTAAGCCTTTTTATGTACAGTTTAATTTTTAATCGAACCCTTTGACATAGTGATCAGTAGAATGCATGGTTCCAATTCCATATATTCTTGGCATCTCTGAACTTGTAGGCAGAATCTTGATACATTTTCCTATCAACAAATTTCTGATCTGCCATCTATAAGAGATACTTTCATATCTTTCTCTAGATCAGGGGTTCCCAACCTTTTTGTTTCCTAGAGCACATTCTAAAATACCGGTAGGGTGACGGGCACCATCTATTTTTTCAAGCAAATTTTTTGAATTCTTTTGTTAAATGAATACATACAAAGTTTACATTATAATCAAATGTTTTATTACTTAAAAGTTTACGTTATATAAAAATTTAAATATAAATATATATATATATATATATATGCAAGTTAGTGTGAGTTTTGGCATTGCATTTCGTTGGCCAGTGCTTCATAATTAGGAGAATATGATGATATTCCAGTTCTTAAACTGGAATGAACAACTTCTAATGCGTGTCTACTTTACATTGTATACGTTTAATACTTGTCATGTGTCATTAATGCATGCGTCATATAGCATGCCATGAATTGTTGCGTGATTATTTCAAACTATACGGCACACGGTTGAACAGCGGCGGGCACACACAAATTGGTCGATGGGTGCCATGGTGCCCCGCGGGCATAAGGTTGGGAACCCCTGCTCTAGACGATGATTACCAATACTTTGGATATGCAGGTTATTCTGTGGAAGATTTTAGCAAACATCAATACTATGTTGAATATCCTAAACCTCAAGTCTGTTCTTACACGATAATGGTATTCAACACAGTATTCTTTGAAATAAGGCTTGCTTTCTCCATAGAAGCAGTTTTAAATATGAACAACTCTTTAGAAAGTTCTGAAACTTTTTAACATTAGTCTAATTTGAATTGATTGTCCTCTCCTTTTTTTTAGCATTTGGCAACCATTTCATTGGCAGATTATTTACTTTGTATTATGTCTGTTTGATATGCTTGTGTGTTCCATGCTGTATTTCATTTTGAAATATTTGTGCTTCTTTCATTAGTTATTTCCTGTTTCTAACATGTTTGCTCTCTGATATTTGAAATTGTTTGGAGATGAATTTTTGACTAAATGATTCAGTGACATAACTATAGTATGCTGAATGCACTAAACACTTTTAAAAATCAGCATAACAAATTAAAGTAAGCTCTGTTTATATGATGCCTCATTTTTGGTCCATGCTTTGGTCGTTCTGTTTGTTTTGGTCTGATTGAAATCAGAAAAATGATTTGATAAACTGAATGGCAGTTCTAAATACCTGAGTTTGGTAAATTACAGCAGCTAGAGAGGAATAACTGCTATTCATTAAAAACAAGATTTCAAAAATGAATCCAAATGGATCAGATGTCATCCCTGTTGATTGAATGGTTAATCATTTAACTGCTGAGAACGTTTTATTACGGGCTCGCAAATATACGCCTGCTTTACTTGAGTCCATATATGTGCGGTTGGCATGCCTCCCATATTCAGACAGTTTTTTAGTATGAAAAGAATCGTCATAAGATATTCAAACTTCACGGGTAGGTTCTTCCATCTATTGCCAACCAATTGAAGTTTATTTGTCTTGGGTTTCTGGCCTTGTATGACATCTAAAGAGAAATATTTGAACTGGTGCAACTAATCATATGCAGCATGATGCATAAACCACATGACTGCGGGGATTTCAGGGATGTCACAATATGATGTCTACCAGTAAATATCCGGGTTATCTTACTGATGATCAAATTGATGAATTGTTAACAACAAATGAGTCGGGAGAAGAATTGTCCAATTTAAGTGAATATCCTACTCATTGTGTACTTTAGATGAAGAAGATCCTGGTGATGTAAGTGTTACAAGCGAGCAAGATAGTGACAAAAGTCTTGATACAGACATGCGAATGCGTACCGAAGATGTATTATTCAAGTGGCGTGATGGTGCATTTACTCAAAGTGTACACTAATTTGATAGCAGTAATTCAGGAATAATCACAGGTAATATCACTGATTCTTCAGCTTTAGATATTTTTGAACAATTTTTTACTATATAACTAATGACAATAGCTGACAAAACAAACAAGTGTCATACCTTCACCACAAATAATAGACCATCTTCACGACTAAAACATTGGAAAAACACCCCTCAAGAACTTTATATTTTTCTAGCTATTACAAAAAACTATTTTTCCATCTTCTGGATATGATCATACTAAATTCTCACTGTCTCTATAATGTAAAATTTGGAAAAAAACAACTTAGCAGACTACTAACTCATGGTTATCAGGGAAATAATTCAAAAGTATCGTATCTCCAGAACAACAGGGAGGTTGAAAGGACGTCCATCACCTGGAGATCAACCACTGCATCTCAAAGAAAGGCATTTCCCTTCTCTTGTAACTTCTACTGAGAAGAAGAATGCAGCTCGAGTTTGTTATGTCTGTTCCAATACCACTCTTGAGCAGAAGAAGTGTCATGAGAGCCGGTATATGTGCACCAAATGTGACGTTGGACTCTGTGTACAGCCCTGTTTTGAAAAATATGCTAAATTTTTAGGATTTTCATAACCTGGCACTTGGTAGGCTTAGTAATAACTGTGTTGTAAATAATAGTGCTCTTTATATATTTTGATTAATTTCTACATAAATTAATGTGTGTAATTTTATAAAACTATTATTGCCACTTTTGTGAGTGAACAAGTGCATATCAAGAATGTATGATGCTGTCCAGACTTCTTACTTCAGTAAGAATTTTAATTGATTTTATTTATAAATTTTTTGCAAAATTAATTCAGCACATGGGACAATGTCAGTAGAATATAAAATCAGCAGTTAAAGGGGGTTGGTTGGGAGTCAAAAATTGAAGTTAAAGTGTAACCCTTTAAAGGAATTTAGGTTACAGCCTAAATTTTTTCCATTCAATTAGAATGGAGTTATTTCTATATATAATTTTGAAATACATTTTCCTTTACAAATAGTTCATTGGTAACAGCTTTTTTTTTTTTATTACAAATATTGAAATTAATACAATTTGTTGAGGAATAGCATGCATGTGCAGACATACAAAATGAATCTTAGTAATGAAGTTTTGAAGAATGCCTATTGCATTCTTCAAAACACCTAATGAATATTTTTAAATGGTATTAGAATCAAAGAATTTTGCAAACTATGAGACCCTTGCTATTATATTCCTTCCATTTAACAATTATCAGTTAAAATAGTGTATTAACAAGGGAAACCTTCCATTGTTGCTTTGTGTTAGTATTAAATTTGCATACATTTCTGCTCATTGACATTTTAGACTGTGGCATTCAACCCACACGTTTGATGCAGCTCACCAATGATTCTATTCTGGCTTGAGACAGTGGTAAGAAATTGAATTTAAACCTATATCAAGTCAGATCATTAATGGCATTGACTATATACGAGGGTGGTCTGAAAAGTTCTCGGCTTAACAATGAAAAAACAAATTAATAATTTCAAAATTACTTTTATTTTTCAACATAATCTCCCTTAAGACATACATTTATTCCAGTGATGCTCCAGCGCCATTATCCTGTCCCTGTAGTGGTTCTCAGTAAGATCTGCAAAATACCCCTCTATAGCTACAATTGCCTCTTGATTTGAAGAAAAGCGCTGACCAGGGAGGAAGAGTTTTAGTTTTGGGAAGAGATAGAAGTCAGATGGAGCCATATCTGGGGAATAAGGTGGATGTTCCAACAATTCATATTACAGCTCCCTTAATTTTCTCATTGTCAAAACACTTTTGTGGACAGGTGCATTGTCCTGATGAAAGATATATTTTTTTCTTCTGCAAACTGGCTTTTCTCAGATTTTTTTCATCTAGTCTGGTTAAAAGATTCGGAATAATGTTCCCCAGTTATTGTTTTACCCTTTTCAAGATAATTAATAAACAAAATGCCTTTAGCATCCCAATACACCAATGCCATGATGCTATTTAGCGCTGAACAACCAGCTTCTGTCCACTGTTTTGATTCTAGTGTGTAATGGTGAATTAGAGTCTCATCCATAGTAATAAATCGATGCACAAAATCAGTTTTATTCTTGTTAAAATTCTCCAAGCACTGTTTAGAGATTTTCATGCAAGTGCATTTTTGATGGGTTCTATGCTTGCTCAAAGCAGATTAAGAAATGGGCTGCCAAGTTTAAACATGGCGATACAAGCCTTGAAGATGATCCACATGAAGGACATCCAGAAATCATTGAACAAGTGCAGGATATAGTATTGGATGACCGGCGAGTCAAAGCGCGTGAATTATAAACCAAGATTTTCAATAACTGAATGAAAGAGGAGACTCATTCATATCCAAATAAACCAATTAAATGCTGAGACTTCATGCAAAATATATCCTACACATTCTTTTGAAATGCTTAGTCTCAGCATTTAATTGGTTTATTTGGATATGAATGAGTCTCCTCTTTCATTCAGTTATTGAAAATCTTGGTTTATAATTCACGCATTTTGACTCGCCGGTCATCCAATACCATATCCTGCACTTAATCAATGATTTCTGGACACGTTTTGGACGTCCTTCATGTGGATCATCTTCATGGCTGGTATGGATACGTTTAAACTTGGCAGCCCATTTCTTAATTGTCAAAAATGAAGGAGAAGAGTGCGATCAACTTTTATGAACTTCGAATGAATTTCCTTTTGGTGTTAAATCTTCTTTTACAAAGAATTTTATAACCGCATGATACTCAATTTTATCCGTTTCAAGGGATACACACAACACTTTTGCTTCAGATAGCTGTATAAAACAAACTACTTGATAGAATGACTTGCAATTTCACATGGATGCTTATGACAGAAGTACTAACTTACAAAAAAAAAAATCTTGCCGATAGTGTTGCCATCTATGGTCGAGACTGAGAACTTTTCAGACCACCCTCGTAAGTATTCAAGTACCCATGGGCATTGCAGAAATGCCCATGGTTGTTTTCTTTTCTTTTAAACCATCATTTACTTCCAATTTGTGTTCTGTAGACAAGAGAATATAAGATTGTTCAAAAATCTATTTATAACCTACATAGAAAATTACGCTGGTTCTCATAGTTTGAATTCATATTTCAAGCTATCTTAAAACTTGAAAGCAGTATAGCTTTCAGCTATCTGTCGCTTTCAAGAATGGCCATGTTATGTGTCAAAATACATTTGCCAGGAAACTTGTTCAAATGAAACTGAACACATCTAAAATGAAAATGCATATCACACAATCAGCTCTATTTTATTAGAAGTTAGTACGTCTTCTTGGAAACCCGAAGTTTAAAGTTTAAACTTCTTATTGGGACTGTATAAAATCCCAAACATTTCAATATGGGTTATTTTTGATAATACACTAGCAGAAAATTAGTATATAGTTAATTTTGATATATTTTACTTCTTTAAAATTAACGAAGTTGATGTTTTTTATATGCATTTAATTGGTTTATTTGGATATGAATGAGTCTCCTCTTTCATTCAGTTATTGAAAATCCTGTTCCATGTATGAAAGCTTAAATACTACTGATAATTTTTTTAAAATTAATATACAATTGTTGGTTTTCATACAATTTTTCAGGTTTATAATTCTACGGCGGTGTTTTATGATTATGGGAATCTTGTACTTCTTAAGAAGCATTACCATTTTTGTTACTCAGGTACCAGTGGCTAGTACTACCTATTTTTGTTCTCCAAAGGTAAGGATTTAAATGAAAATAGTTACTTATGGTGTGATTTTTGTAGTAGTTTATCCAATCCTGTTTATCTGGGGGATATTTGACCACTCAACACTTTACCAAGACTACAAAGAAAGCTGCGAAGCACACATCCACAACTTGAATCTGAACAAAAACGATTGCCTAAAACTTTCAATTTTGGGAAGTTATATTAGGTTATCCCAATACTAATGTTTTTATACTGTACTTGTTCAAACATATCTCAGCTTGTCTAAACATGAATTTTTAGAGCTTTATAAGTACTGCCAAGCTGAGACGGCCTCATTCTAGGGAATTCCACCTTGCAAGAACATTATACATTAGTTATTTAAATAACCCTTTATCACTATGGAGGTTACTGAAAAGCACATTAGCCCATCATGCTTTGAGTTCAAATAAATTGTGTAAGAAGTGTATGGTAATAATGTTTTCAATGTGCAAAAGTGCCAGTGATGGTTCCAAAAATTTTAACAAGGGGACTTTAGCTTGAAAGACTCCTCTTGCTCTGGACACTGTCTCTCTTGATAATATGCTGGAAGCCACTATTGCAAGAAATGCCAATGCAACTGTTGAAGATTTAACAAAACATAATCCATCGTCATATTCTGAATGTTTGGAATAATTACTTTGAAAGATTATGAAATGAGATAAGCAGATAGAACATTGGTAGAAAATATTCAAGATTAATGTAATCAGGAGTATGTCGATACCCAAGGTTAGAAAAACCATCAAAAAATTAAATGGGAAAAGGCAGCTGGAGTAGATTGCATTCATCCCGAAATGCTCAAAAACACATGTATTTAAGTCAAAATTTTACAGATATATAGCATTATGTAGGCCTAATTTCACATGAGGAGAGTAGAGCTGCATACCCATCCATTAAAAAAGCCAAATGTGAAAATTAGTGTTTTTCAGGTAAGATTTATGTGAAGAATATGTGATTATACTAAGTAAGACTTGGGGAAGAACAACCTGAGTTTAGGCCAGCTTCGAAGACAACTTGCAGAAAAACGTCAAAATGGTGACCACAGTTGGACCATCGACTACAGACAAGTTAAATTGATGCAAAAACCAAGTGACGCCACTAGCAGCCACCATGGGGACCAGTATGCAGGCACTGCATAGGAAATCTGCAAGACCCTTACCTGCCAAACATATGATTCACGAAACCCTACAAATCCACTTCACCAACATCCGTGGCCTAAACTCCAACCTTAATAGTGTCCGCTATCACCTGCTGTCTACCAAACCCCACCTACTCTTTCTGGCAGAAACTCAAATCTTGCCTCCCTCCAGCACTATTCATCTAAACCTTCCAGACTACACACTCTTTAACTCCTTTTAACCCAAGGTTGGAGTCTGTGCATACATTCGCTCTGACATACCTTGCCAGAGAGCACCCAACCTAGAATCGCCCAACTATGACCTTCTTTGGATCAAAATATCCCTACTCAACTCAGTCAGAGATAGCATATGAATTTATCACTCCCCTAATGCAACCAACCACTCTGAGCTCTTTTCCCTCTCCTTAAAAATCTTCTTTCTCCAGTCCCACTTTCCCAACAGCGAAATCATCCTCCTAGGAGATTTAATGTCCACAACACCAACTGGCTTTCCTTCTCCAGTTGTACAGATCTTGCGGGCAGAGATGCTGAAACATTCGCCTTCACTAATGACCTTGCACAACTAGTTCAGATGCCAACCAGAATACCTGACAACCCAAACCACTCTTCAAATACCCTAGACCTCTTCCTGACCAATGACCCTTCCAAATACACAGTGAATATAGAGGGTCTGCTAGGCAATTCTGACTGCAACCTAGTGTTTGTCTCCTCCCCCATGCAACAATGCTAACACAGCCACTCCCATACAAGAGTAGTTTGACATTAAAACAGTGCCAAGTGGGACAGCCTCTGCAATTTCTATGCCTTATTCCCATGGTTAGACTTGCTTCTGACCTTTCAACCCAAACTCATAACCAAAGTAATCCTCACTGGCATGGAATCGCACATTTCCCACAGTACTCTGACGTGCCATTTCCTAACTAAATCTTTCGTAAAACCCTGGTTTTCCGAAAGATCAGCCAAGGCTGTACAAATGAAAAACTAAACATACCATTACAGGCTCAAATCAAGAACCCCATCCTCCTTTAGAGCTTACCCAAGCCGGAAATAAATGCAAAGAAAGCAATCGATGCTTCCAAAACAGAGTTCGAAAGAGCAAAAAGCAGGAAATTAGCAGTCTGTCCAAATGGCAACCGAGCCTTTTGATCCCTCACCAAAGCAATCGGTCAATTTTTGCTCAACACTATTCCCACCTCTATCATACCCAGATGGCTCCATTGCATCATCACCTACAGAAAAGGTCAGTCTCCTGACCCCATACTTCCAATGCATGCATAATTGACAATGGCAGATGTCCCCAACCATTCCAGATGCCCAACATACAATGCCCATTTCCTTTTGCAAAAGGAAATGGGCATCTCCTTTTGCCAGAAAGCAAGATCAGTAAAATACTGTTCAAATTAGACATAGTCTCCTGGCCCTGATGGCATTCCTTCAATTGTATTGAAGGTTTGTGCATCAGAACTGTCTCCTGTCCTATGTCGCTTCTTATACACGCACACACACACAGACAGTCTTACTCCACTGGTATCTATCCCACAGCCTGGAATTTGGCCTATATTCAACTGTAAAAATTCATTGTAGCTTAAAAATATCAAAGCACTTGATATAGATTTTTTTACAGAGGTCAAGTCCCATGAGAATGTTGTAAGAATAACTTGTTTGTCTGTATTGTACTAGATATTTTTTGTAAATAACCCTTCAGAAGTTAACTGTATATACTCCTTTAATAAGAATATTTCAGAGTGTTAAAAAACAAGGCAATATTTTGCTGCCGGAGCTGTACGTAATAGATCTACATGGTGGCATAAGAAAGGTTGTTTATGAAATTTTGTATGTATGTGAAAGGCTTAGAAGCTCTGCACGTAAACACCTCAGAAGTCAGTCTGAAAGGTTCAAACAACTTTCTGATGGCCAGCAACTTACAATCAAAAGATAGCAAAGTAGAGAACAAAGGGCGGACCGAACTTGAAACTTAAGATGAAAGAATCATGCTGAATTCTTTGGGGGTTACAAACTTCGTGTGAGGTCTCAGAGAAGGATAATAAAAAGGGACTGAGCCAAGCATAAAGGGCTTCCTGGTTTGAGACGTCGCAAGAGAGAAGGCTTCCAGTCATTGCCAGAAGAGGGAACAGATTCAGGAGTCCATAAGAGAGTCAGTTGGTGGCAATTATGGTCATTGGAGGCGGCTGTTCAAGCTATTGGAGACTGCAGTTGTCCAGGCATTTTTGGCGAGCCGAAGCAGAGGAGAAAAGGCGATGTAAATTATCCGAAGCAACTTCGCTCGGAAGATTTTCTTTTTCGCCATGGGAGAACAACCTTTTGCCGGTCGTAGTTCACAGCCCACTATTTGCCCATTGAGATATATTACTGAAGCCATACATTCCTGAGAAAGCTCAAGGTCTGAATTGAAAGAAATGCCATAAGACTGTAGTGAAAGACTTTTGACTGAATGTGCGATGCTGAGTCTTTTTGTAAGTTAAAACTTTTGTATATTCCCTCTCATAGTAGGTTGTAGATGGACTTTTAAGAGATTGTTCAATAGTAGTAAGAGAATCGATTGGCGTATTGGAAATTGATATAAGTTTTATAAAGATAACTTAACAGAGAGTTAGCTAACCTTTTTGCAAGTAAACTAGAAGTTTAATAAGTTGAATTTGTAAGTGGAGAGAAATTAGATTGTGAGTTAAAGAAGTTAATTAGCGTTAAAGTAAATAAGTTATAATTTATGCTAAAGATTTTATGAATGGATAGAGAAAACAATCTCCCTATGTCTAAATTCATGTATATTTCATAGTAATGTAAGTAAATTGTTTTGCTGTTTTTGTTAAAAGAGTGCTGCCTGTTTGTTTATTTTTACAACTGCACTGTTCCTAAATAAATTGGACTGGTGAGTGGGAAACTAAGTGATATAGCCGAAGCGTAAAGTTAAGTAAAAGAATAGACCACGACTGTTTGTGTAAAGTTTTATTGAAGGAATTTGTGTTAGAGCGAGAAATCTGCCGGTCGTATTATTGAGTTTTATGCTAATTAAATGATATTAGTGGTGCAGTCTAAATTAAATAAATTTTCTAGTATCTTAGGCATAAGACTCGTAGTGCGAAGGGTAGATAAACATAGTACGTAATGACATAAGCAAGAAAGATTCAGAGAGAAAAAGCGCACACAGTTAAATTAGAATAATGGCATATAGATAATATAGAAAGTATAGAGAAAAATAAAGACACTTAGAATAAAGATAAAAAGATATCTAATATAGGCAGAGTAAGAAAAGATAATATATAGAAAGTATAGTGCAAAAGACATTACAAGTAATAAGTAAATAATAACAAATATTACACAACTCATTCCCAAGAAGGGAGACAAGTCACTGCCATCCAGCTACCACCCCATCTCACTCGCCTCAGTCCTGTCTAAAGTAATGGGAAAAAAATCATCAATTCCCAACTACTACGCTACCTGTCTAATAAACGACAGCCAGTATCCATCACTGCTGATCAACAGGAGATTTTCTCACATATGTCACCCCATCCATGGAGAAGTCTGGTGAATCTCAAGCAGTTGGACATTATCTGCAAGGCGTTTGACCAGGTCTGGCACAAGGGCTTTTTAAGCAAGCTGCCATTGTTTGGTCTATCTCAAGATGGCTGTAGTTGGATTGCCAGCTTTGTCTAGATGCACACTATATGTGGTGGTGGATGGTTCCTTATCCTCTCACCATTCCTCTTCCTACTATATATCAATGACCTACTTCAGCTTACCTCTAACCCAGTACACAGTTTCCCATTACTGTCTTATTTCCCATAAAAAAGAGAACCATTATCCTTTTTGACAATACCCAAATTTCCAGATTGTTTGAAATCTCTCTTCTTGGAATTATCCTGACATCAAGTCTCTCATGGCATAAATACATAACAACCATTGCATCCTCAGCTTCTAAAAAACTAGGATTTCTCTTTTGCTCAAGACGTTACTTCACCCTTGAACAGCTGTTAACCTTATACAAATCGCAAATCTCTCCAACCATCAAATACTGCTCCCACATATGGGATAGGGCCCCCAAAAGCTCCCTCAAAATGCTCGACTCAATACACAGGAGAGCAGTCACTTATTAATGACCCATCTCTTACCAACTCGCTCTCCCCACTTTTGCACAGATGATCGGTCTCTGCACTATGTGTTTTCTTAAAATATTTCCATGGAAAATGTTCATCCGAAATAGCATCAGTAATTCCCCCAATTAGTACTAAGCTTGTTGGAACACGTGCAGCTGCTGCTCAACATCCCTACACAGAACATGTTTCTTCTTCTCCTCCTCCTCCATCCCTGCAACTGCTATACTATAGAACAGTCTTCCCTTTGATGTGATGTGTTCTCTAAGGAATACAATATACAGTCATTCAAATCCAATGTGAACAAGTACCTTCTTTCCCAACCCATACATGGTACTATTGTACTATAGGTTGATCTACCAACCTCTCGTGTATGGGCTCAACATAAAAAGCCGAATATGACTGTCAAATCTTTTTGAAGCTTACTAAAAAGTGCTAAGCTGTTCGGAAAATGCTGTAACACTACAGTGCGAGGTAAGTAGGATGTTATACCGAGCAATGTTTGCAGTTAGGATTCAAGGAGGTACTGGAAGATGGTCTGATGTAAAATCAGTTTTATATGACAAGGGTGCACACTCTGCAGTTATCTACGTAGATCACATTATGAAGGAAAGAAACATTACACCTGATAACAAAACTGCTAATCTCAAATCTACTTCATGCAGATGATGTCATACTCAAATAATTCTAGTTCAGCCTGTGGGATTCCTTAACTAAATTAAATAACTGCTTTTTTTTAAATAAGGATTTTTTCCGATTTCTTAAAAAACACTTCGCAGAAGAACCGGAAAAGTACCATATGTACATAATTGGTGTTACTTGAACGAAGGCTAAAACAGGTGCAATTTACTAAATAATCATAGAATGTTATATTCAGGCAATAGTGATCAAGGAAAGGAAGTAGTAATAGCATTCAACACCAAACATTGAAGATGAACTTCTTGATTGGAAGGCAATTTCAAGAAGTTCTGTAGGCAAACTTCAAAATGGACAATGAAACTGATTTGTGCCTATGGTCTCGCAGATTATCCTAAGGAAGAAGTGGAGGAATTTTTCAAGTCATTAGAGCAGGCAGCTTATATAAAGAAACCAAAAAAACACTATTCTTATTGGAGAACTAAAAAGTAGGAAATGAATTCCATCAGGCATATAGAAATATTCTGGGAAAAAATTTGGAGAAAAGGGAAAGGCCAAGGCTAATACGAGGTGCTTTCAAAAAGAAACCAGACTGTGCAGAATACTTGGTGACAGGTTGAATTAGTCTCACGCTGCCAGGTGTCAGTGACATAGACTTTTTTGAGTCAGCCTGCCACATGGTGATGAGCTGTGTGCACCAGAACTTGTGTAACATGTGTTGTTATTATCATGTTTGTGCTGTTCTGCAATTTCTCCATGAATGCAGAATTAGAAAAAGGGCCAGTTAAAGTTTTGTGTAAAACGAAGGAAATCTGCAAAAGTGACCTTTGAATTACTTCGTAAGGTATATAAAAATGAAGCCACCAGCAGAACTCAGTGTTTTGCGTGGCACTCGCATTTTTAGAAGTGTAGAACGACCACCCACCAGCACAAATGACGAAAATGTTGGAAGAAATCGATAGATCATCTGTGCAGATCGATGCATCACCATCTAGGAAGTTGCTGACAGAGTTGGGATTTCATATGGAACAGCTCAAATGATCATGAGAGAAATGCATTGCGGCACTACCAGGTTCATTCCCTGTCGCTTCTGACCAGATGGAGCACCGTGTGAACATCTGTAAAGATCTTCATCAAAAGACCATTGAGTTGACCCTTCATCTCAATGGAGAAACACGTTTTGATATTGAACCTCTAAAATTCTTGCCAGTTTAGGGGAGAGGGAACTGATGTAAGGTATGGAGATGTAGGCTCTGGGCTTAGTAGAAACCTCATTAGTATGTTGATGATGGTGGTATAGTAGTTTGTTAATACTTTTCAAAGAGTAACCATTATTTATGAAGGTCCTTTTAAGATTTCAGTTCATTTTGGAGCTCTTCTTCATCTAAAAATACGGAACTGGCACAATGAGCGAGAGTGGATATGATGCCAGATTTCTGTAGTGAGAGGATGCATGTAGGTATCTATCTGTATGTGTAGGTTTTCTGAAGATTGAGATTTTTAAAGTATCAGTCATCCTGGTAAGTTTGATGTCTAGAAAGGCCAGAGAACCGTTTACTTCAAGTTTGGCAGTAAACTTGATTTGGGGATGAAAGTTATTTAAATGATTTAGAAAAGCTTGAAGGTTGTCTGTGTGCTGTTCTCCCATATCACGGAACTACCAAGAAATATCCGCCTTCCTCTAAGATCTCTTCATCCATTTATTCCCCGATTGTATGGCCTTCCAAAGATACACAAATAAAATACTCCTTTAAGGCCCATAGTTGAAAGTATCGACTCCCCTACATATAACTTGTCAAAAGATCTCGCTGCCTCCTTGAAAGACCTCACAGGGAAATCTTCTTTCATCAAAAATTCAGTTGACTTTGTTTCAAAGATAAAAAAAACTCTAAACTCAACAATTCAGATATCATTGCAAGCTTCGACTTAGCAAAAAAAGATGTTCTCTTTACTTTTACATTGTATTAATTCAGGTTTAAAGAAAAGATTTACAAACAAAATAGCAGATGGGTAGTCCACTGTCTCTGGTACTAGCAAACATTTTTCTCGAAGATTTTGAAGAAAAAGCTATTTCTTCTGCTTAGCTGAAACCTAAAATTTGACAAGTATGTAGATGATGTTTTCCTGATATGGGAGCACGGCACAGAAACTTTCACGTTTACCACCAAACTTGAAGTAAAAAACAGTTCTCTGGCCTTTCCAGACATCAAACTTACCAGGATAACTGATGCTTTAAAAATCTCAATCTTCAGAAAACCTATACATACAGATAGGTATTTACATGCGTCCTCTCACCACTATCCCCCACAGAAATTTGGCATCATATCCACTCTCGCTCATCGTGCCAGTTCCGTATTATTAGACAAAGGAGAGCTCCAAAATGAACTGAAACATCTTAAAAGAACCTTCATAAATAATGGTTACTCTTTGAAACATATTAACAAACTACTATACCATTGTCATCAACATACTAATGAGGTTTCTACTAACCCCAGAGCCTACATCTCCTTACCTTACTTCAGTTCCCTCTCCCCTAAACTGGCAAGAATTTTAGAGGTTCAATATCAAAACGTGTTTCTGCACTTTACCAAAACTCCGGTCAATCCTAAGCCACCCCAAAGAAAATCATCACCATCTTTAGTTTCCAGTTGTCTACAGAATAGTGTGAGATTGTGGGAAGACATATTACGGTTAAACCTAAAAGTATTTTTTTCCGTCTCAAAGAACACCAGAGAGACATCTCGTATAACCTGAGCCAGCACCCTCTCTGGCTACGCTTTTTCTCAGTTAACTAAAATGATGGCCACCAATATCAAATAGACTGGAATTTAACATCCACCATACACAAATGTTACGATGAACTAGAATGTCCTATCCTTGAATCAAAAGAAATAATCCTAGACTCCTCCCACACGAACAGCAATCTCAGTTGCAGTTTGCCAGATTCTCATAGCTCTGCTATTCAGTATTGGCGAACACGAGAAGTCATACGCTTGCATGTGCATAACACTAGAACTGTAGCTCGGACTCCAGTTCAAACATAATTACAGTTTTTTAATGCTCTGAAGTGCAATGTTATGTTCTTTTATTTACTTTTATGTTATCACACCTCATGAAGTCTGCATCCTGATGAAACTAGTTGTGTGGATATATTAAATTTACTCGTTTCTTTATAATCTGAGTTCAATCATTAGATAATAGTTAACATGTCAGAAACAGAATCAATCTTCTTACTAATATATATATAAATAAATACATATATATAAATAAATACAACTACAATTTTCATGCTAATTATGTATAAAGACTGTCTATGTTGTTCATAGTCTTTTAACCCTCAATGTTTAGTGTTTTTTCTTTTATAATGTCACCTGAAGAAGGCTGTTACAGGCCGAAACTAGTAGTGTGTTTATATTAAAACCTTTTTAATTAAATCTCGGTTCTAGTCATTCAATTTTTTTCATAAAAATATATATATATATTGTGCTGAAATGGCTGTTCTCTTATTTTGGAAAGAACGTGTGTTCAGCCATGGATCTATAATTTGGTACAGATTCTTCCCTTCTGTACATTAGGTTGGATATGAGCTAATTTCCAAAGTATAAATTTCATTGAAATGAGACAGTCTAAGAATGAGTGATATTATTAGTATTGAAGATTATGTAAGAACTGATATGGATATTATGGTAAACAGGTGGTTACCAGGGCAGATCCATTTAAATTTGTGTGAGTGGTAATGGGATCACTAATCTGGTTGGTTTAATTCCTTATCAAAAATAATTTAAATCAAGATAGCGATGTTAATAGATTTAATGATTTTTATGAAAATGTAGTTTTGACTGATCTTAAATGTACATACATTTTTTGAAAATTACGGAGACAACTACCGTGTTTGAATAAAAACTTGGGTTTAATATAACTAAAATATACATTCGACGTTTCGACCTTTATGTCATGGTCATCATCTGGAGCATACAACTATACACAGAAAACAAGCTACACTACAATCAAACTGGTTTGTTAAAGATACTGATCAATCGCTTCAACAATTTTTGGCCTGACCTCTGGTGAAAAAGAAAAAAAAATTATACATCAATGCTAGAGTCCTATTATTAGTGTTATCTGTTGGTTGTAGAAATACATTGGGCGCAACAAGTATCTTTCTACAACCAACAGATATCACTAATAATAGGACTCTAGCGTTGATGTATAATTTTTTTTTTTCCCACCAGAGGTCAGGCCGACAATTGTTGTAGCGGTTGGTCAATATCTTTAACAACCCAGTTTGATTGTAGTGTAGCTTGTTTTCTGTGTATAGTTGTATGCTTCAGATCAGGGGTCGCCAAAGTCCGTCGACCCCTTCAAGCGTTACTTGACTTTTTATCGACCCCCTATATTTTACTATTACGTAATTATAATAGGACAAGCAAAAAAAGACGCTTATGTGAGTTTTTAGATTATTTATTGTATGTATAATATAGTATATATTATTATATTACTATCACTAGTAATATCACTGGTATTACTACCAGCGCTGCTCTTCTCTTCAACATAGAGAAGTTTAGTTCGTGAATGAATAACGATTAAATTATAATATGTATGTTGATGAATTTTAGAACATTAATGCTCACTTGTATGTCGATGCGCAAAAATGAGACTGGGATCGAATACTTGTAAGTATCAGTAAATAAGAACCACGCACGTGTTGCAATCTCGCTCCCAGTGCGCTGGCCGGCAGGAACCACCAACATCTGTTTATTGGTAAATACGTCATTTTGGCCTACTTGATTGGCCTCAGTAACTATTTTCATGACTTTACTCCATCTTACAGGTCCTATTCATGGACCTGTAAGATGGACGTACTGATCCCATGATTCACTCTTAATTACGTTGTCATTACCTCCATGTCTTTTGTCATGGAGGTAATCCAAGTTAACCGAATTAAATATTACCCATACAATGATGTCTTATATTTTTCTGTCGACCCCTGAGCCCGAATCGACCCCTAACAATGTCATATCGATCCCAGGGGGTCGATATAGACCCCTTTGGTGACCACTGCTCCAGGTGATGACCTTGACATAAAGGTCGAAACGTCGAATGTAGATTTTAGTTATATTAAACTAAAGTTTTTATTCAAACACTGTAGTTGTCTCCATAATTTTCAAAAAATGCATTCGGATCATCGTGTAAGCTTAAAAGAAAGGATTTAAATGTACATAATATGAATATTGAAAATTATTCACTGTTTCTAATGAAAATATTAAATTTAATATTTGTCTTGTTTGTATAACTTAGATGTTCTGATGTTTTAAAGTCACATCCATTGTTTTTAGCATCCAGCTTATTAATCTTTCGAATTTTACAAGAGTTATTGTTAACTGACACTAATAACAAGTCTAACAACATACTGGCAACCATTTCTATAGTCATATTAAGGCTCAATTGCTCAAACAACAGAAGTGATTTTTGACATCACAGCGAAATGCTAATTATGCTCTTTTATGCTAGCTAGAATTCCTCTATTTTTAATTTTTTAAATAACTATTGTCTGCATTATTAGGCCAATTCAACCAGTCCTGTTATAATTTTAAAAAGAGTGATTCACCTGCTAAGTGGCTTTGGTTTGTCTATCAATGGTCGCCATACCTTCTGTGGGGATTATATCTATAGTGGACATACAGTGATCCTTTCTATGGCATATTTAATTATACGAGAATGTAAGTATAACTTAATATGTAACTTACCTAAAATATTCAGTTCATTGATTTTTCAGAACAATGTAAATGTAGAAAGCATTCTTGATTAGGCTAATACTAATTAAGAATAGTACTTACTTGATAATACTGGGTGTTTCAAATTAAAGTAACCATATGTAGAGCAATCTGTAGAGAAAACCAGTCGATGAAATACCCTCAGATTTGGAAGGCACCCTATCCAAGGTCTGGTGAATACAGTGGCAATTTCATAGAAAATGAGTGATTGATTTCTCTGTCCTTTGTGAAATGTTGAAGCAATAATTGTTGAACTTCATGTCCTGTGTTGGGAGGTTCTCTATCTTGCATCAATACTGTTATGTTCAGGCACCCTCTTTGCTGCAGTTGTGTGATGACAAAATGTTTTAACATGTCTTGATAGTGCACAGCCAAGATCATGCAGATCACAGGTCCAGTTCTATGGATTAGTTCAAAGAAAAGTGGCCCATTCATTCATCTTCAAGGCCCACCTTTCCTAACTGGGTTGAGGGGCAGCAGCTGTAAGAAGAACTTCCGATGGTCACGATCCTTCACCAAGCTCAGGTGTTCTGGTGGGACTCCCAAACATATCCACCCAAGGGTTTGGATATAATCTATCCAGCAGGTCCTTGGCCTCCCACCCTCTGGCTTGGCAAAGAGGGCCTGCTGGGGGAGGCTCTCTTGTGGCATTCTGACCAGGTGCCCATACCAACGTAACTGTGATCTCTCAACACGGAGAAGCAACGGTTGAGTATTGAGGGTTTCCTGAATTGCAGAGCTTCTGACTGTGTCGACTCTTGTCAGCCCCGCAACTCCTCGAAGGAACCTCATTTCAGCCGCTTGGGTTGGTGTCCGCATTCCTTCAGTCATTACCCAACTCTCATGACCATAGGTGAGGATGGGGACATAGATTGTATTGAAGACAGCCAGCTTTGCCTTCTAGCTTAACTCCTGCTTCAATATTACCGAACGGCCAAGCTCCTGCAATATTGCACTTGCTGAGCCAATCCGAGTATCTACTTTCCATCACTCGGGAATATGGACCCAAGGTATTTAAACTTCTCCACCTGCCTCAGTGGGACTCCACTCGCATGTAGGGTGCACTGGGATGATTGTCTTGAGACTAATGTTTTAGTTTTGGCCACACTGATCTTCATTCTAGCTTCTGCACAAACACCTACGAACCTATCCAGGGTCTGCTGGAGGTCATCTGTGGAAGAGCTAAGCAGAACCTAGGTCACTGCAAAAAGCAAATGTCCAATGCTATATCTTCCAATTCTGACACACTCACTGCCTCGGCTCTGCCTATCAATCCAGTCCATAAATATTATGAAAAGGAGGGGTGACAGAACACACCCTTGGCAGAGGCCAACGGAGACTGTGAAAGGTTCAGACTTTGTACTGTTTACATCATCATCATCAAATTCCTGCCATGTACTCTCAAGGGGGGTGTACAGGATATGATAGTACCACATGAAAAAAATTACATCATTACTAACTTCCTATCTACAATTTTCCTCCAAATCAGTCTGTTACTTGTCAAGACTCCTACATTATCAGATATTATATTTCTATCGTCTAAGGCACTTTGTACCGTATCAATGCACCTATATCTTGGTCTTCCTCTGGGTCGTTTTGCTGCCATCCTGGCAGAGAACACTTGTTTTGCTAATCTTTCCTCGCCCATTCTGTTTAAGTGACCATACCACCTGAGATTAGCTCTGCTAACGCATTCCTGGATGCTGACAATGTCAAGTTCTTTCCTAATATCCTCGTTTTTAATATGATATTGCCATTGATGCCATCTGTTCACGCCTCTAATCTTTCTCAGGACTCTCATATCTGTGGTCTCTAGTCCTTGGTCAAGTGTTTTACTTCTGACCCAGCTCTCAGATCCATAAGTTAAAACTGGTTTGAACACTCTTGTATACAGCTAATTTAGTGTTCCAACTAATTTCTCTCTTATTCCATATGAATTTATTCAATTGACTTCCCACCATACCAGCTTTGCTGATTCTGTTGTCTGTTTCTATATTTAATTTACCATCTTCAGTAAAAATCGTGCCTAAGTAGCTGAAATGTTTTACTTGTTCTACAGGTTCTCCATTTACAACACAGTTGACATTTTGAATGATTCTGCCTATTTTCATTCTTTGTCTTTTTATTGCTGACCTTTATACCATATCTATTACAACAGTTATTCAATTTAGTCAGGGAATCTTGCTGACTTGTAGCGGATTTATTTAGAAGTATTACACCATCCGCATAAAGCAAAGAGCTGACATTAACATCTCCAATTTTGATATCATGTTTAATACCACTTTCCTTCATAATGTGATCCATATAGATAATGAATAACAGAGGGGATAATGTACATCCTTATCTCACACCAGATTTAAAACTAAACCATCTTCCTGTACTTCTTTCAATTCTAACTGCTGACTTACAACTCAAATAAAGACTAAGTATTGCTTGATATAATGCCCCATTGACACCATATAACTGTAGTGTATTGAATAGCTTCTTTCTTGACACCTTGTCATATGCCTTTTTCAAATTGACAAAACTCAAATACAGATCTTTGTAATATTCCCGTGATTCCTCCACTACTCGTCGTAAAGTGAAGATCTGATCCTGACAGCCTCTATTTGACCTGAATCCAGCTTGTTCTTCACCAAGCTTATCTTCCACAATTCTTCTCAACCGTTTCTCAAGTATACTTGCATAAATCTTATCAGGAACACTCAGTAGGGAAATACCTCTGTAATTCTCACATTCAGTTTTATTTCCCTTTTTATGTATCGGTACTATGAGAGCTCTACTCCAATCATCTGGAATTCTTTCCCTCTCCAGGCCTTCTGAACTATGCAGTGCAGCCACTGTACGACTTTTATACCTTCATACTTGAGCATTTCTGGTCGAGTATTATCTATCCTGCTGCCTTTCCACATTTCAGGCTTTTGATCTCATCACTGCTTGTTTCATTTAGCAGTTTTTTCAAAGTTATTACTCCATACTTCAAGGATATCTTTTTCTCCCGTTTTCATGTCACCTTTATCATCTCTAACTCCTTTTACTGCACTCTTTCTTCCATTTCTAAGCTTCTTCAACAACCTCCAGAATATTTTGCCGCCACCTTGATATTTATTTTCTATATTCTTGCCAAAGTCCTCCCATGACTTTTGTTTAGCTAGTTTTACACAGTGTTTAGCATTCTTGCATTTGTCTCTATATTCTCTAAGAGCACAAGCTGACTTATTTGCCAGGAACTTTTGATATGCTTTCTTCTTTTCCTTCACTGCCTCTTTAACTTCCTGTGACCACCAGGGAGTTCTGATTTTTTTATCCTTGCAGACAACCTCACCACCTGCCTCTGACAGAATCAATGTTTTCTTCAGAGTTTGCCACTGAATCTCTAAGGTTTGATTCCTGTTCTCAAACTCTTTCATTTTTTCTTCAATAATCTTTGTGTATTTTAGTCTACAGTTCACATCTGAGAGCAGCTCAACTTTTATTTGCTTTAAAACTTTCTTACATGTTATTCTTTTCAATATGAAATTCAATTTTATCCTGCTCAAGACTAATTAGTGATCACTTCCAATTTCAAATCCTCTGTACACTCTAGTGTCCTGCACCAGGGAGAAAACATCACTATCAACAATAACATAGTCAATGAGACTTTTCTTATTCCTAGCCTCTTCTCTCCATGTGAATTTGTGCATATTTTTATGTTGGAACATAGTGTTAGTAATAACCAGTCCATGTCCTGAGCAGAAATCCAACAGATATTTGCCATCATTATTATGTACTGTTTACCCTGACACAAAACTCCGGGCATTCATACAGGGACTTGATGGCATCTAATAGTTGGCCATCCACTCCATACTTCTGTACTACTTGCCAAAGCTTATCGTGAGGAACCTGGTCAAATGCCTTTTCCAAGTCTACAAAACGTGTAGACAGTCTTGGCATATTCCCGAGATTTCTCAAAGACTTGCCTTAAAGTGAAGATTTGGTCAGTTGTGCTTCTACAAGGATGAAAGCCACATTGTTCTTCCTGGAACTTTGGCACAACTATGCTCCTGCACCTTCTTTCCAAGCACCTAGCATATACTTTCTCAGGCAGGTTGAGCAGAGAGATGCCACGATAGTTGCTGCAATCTCTCTTCTCTCCCTTCTTGAAGACTGGTATTATTATGCCTGTCTGCCATTGCTTTGGTGCTTGCCCAGATAACGAAGCAGCCTGACACACTTGAGTCTGCCAGAGAACCCCGTCTCGATTTAAGGCTTTTAGCATTTCGGGCCGAATTTCATCACCAACATCCCTGTCCGATTTTAGCGATTTTATTGCTAAATGGACCTCTTCTGCTGTGAGACTAGTCATCATCCCGATCTGCACCTCTTGAATGTCCACAACTGCTGGGCCACCCGGGTTAAGAAGGCTCTCAAAGTATTCCCTCCATCTGTGGAGGATATCCTTCTCGATTGTTAAAAGTGCACCATCAGAGGCCTTAATTGCCCTTGCTGTGCACGATTTCCTCCCTCGAAGGCAGCGGATGGTCTGTCAGAATACTTTGTTTGTATTTGCATAAGATGAGTAATCTTTCTCCAAAGGATTCCCAAGCTTTCCGCTTTGCTGTCTTTACTGCCTCAACAGCAGCTTAGGGTAACTAAGGTAACTTGTTGAAATGCACAGGGATAATCTGAAGCCCAGATGCAGCAGTTTTGATTGTTTACTGTTTCGTAAACATGAAAATACATTTCATCACTCCATAGAATGTTCCATAACCAATCTTTATCCACCTATGTTCATGCCAGAAATGTTAACACAAACATTTCTTGGATGCTGGCATCTCCTGTTTACAACTCTTGGTTATGGCTGAGTTTATACAGGCAGCATTGCAAAGTTCTCCATACCATTGTGTATGGTAAATCTAATTGTCTTTTTACAACATATGCACTGCATGAACTAACAGCATTCTCATTCAATTTCTCCAACAACTGCAGTTTCAACATTTTCAATTCATTTGCAGAATGTAAGATTTTGCCCTCTTTGTGGTTGGTTGGTCATAATGCCCCTTTCTTCAAATTGAGGAAGCATGCATCGCACTGAATTTGCTGTTATTGGGCATTTTTGCAAAGTCTTTAGTGTTTGTACTGTGTGTTGCTAAAATATTTTCCCAATTCCTATAGAAATATTCACAAGCAAGGTACATTCAGGTCTTTGTGAACTCATCATGCAAGTCAAATGACTAGTTAGTCTTGCTGCTGCATTTGTACTGTCTTTTGGCTCACGTGATATGCAAAATTCACTATTTTCTTTCTCACAGTGCCATCTGTTTTCTATTGGATATTTTTGAACTGATTTTTTTATTGTCAAAATCTCTTTCCAGTGATCTGGTTAGGGTACTCACCAAGTTTGAAGGTATTTTGTCTTGGTTCTCTCTACAAATTGTTCTGAATAGTGATACTGTAAGTTGAAATACCCTGTATTAGCTCTTAGGATGCATTTGAAAAATAATAGTATAAAATTGCATGTACACATACTGTCAATGTTCTTAAGAGCATGAAAAAAAAAATTGCTAAACTTAACGTATATTATTTATTAAACAATATCATTTTAATGGTCAAAATAGCTAAGTTAAAAGAACTACTTCTGCCATCTTCTCAGCATATTAATTTTCACATGCAAAGCAATGTCTTTTGGTGGCAGATGAATTTCACCACCTGGCAAGACCACCATCTTGCTTTATTGGAGGTCTGAAGTGGCTTGAAAAGCTTCATGAAATCGCTCTTTATAGGAACTCTAGAGACTAAAAAAATGTACCTGTAGATCAGATTTTCTGGATTATTTAACCTCCAATCCACCCAAAATATCAAGCCTAATGTTCCATAGGTTAAGTCTATCATGGAGAGATGCATATAAATTTCTTAACACATCTGACACACATTCAGCATCATATTTTATGATTTCTTTAAAGGTTCTAAGGAAGAGCAGTGCAAGAATTTTTAGTTATTAGAAGGAATAAAAAAAGTGAAAACGTTGATGTTTGTTGGAGATTTAAACAGAGCAAGAAATGGAATAGTATTCATATAGAAATGTTTTGGGAAAGTTTGAAGAAAACATGAAGCTAATAATAATGGTAAGTACTTGCTGGATTTCTGTTCAGGACATTAACCAGTCATTGCCAATACTAATTTCGCAACATAAAGATGCATACAAATTCATGTGCAGAGAATATACAAGAAATAAAATTGTTATTCTTAAAAGCAATATCATGTTGTTTAGGACAGGAGTATATATATCGAAATTTGAAATAGGAAGTGGTCATTTAATTTGATCTGAATGTTGGCCTGGTTGGCCAAGTGGTTAGTGTATTCACTTTTCAGCCAATGTGTGTAAGTGTTATCATCATGTTGTGGTCATGGGTATTTGTGATTGTCTTTAGATGGGAAGTGACTTTCATCACTTGGCATGAGACCAATCCCTCTGCTGCCATTTGGATGTCTGAAGTGGCTTAGGGAAAAAGTTTAGTGTTTAGTCGCAAGAGCAGAATTTCTGGACTAAGAAATAAATGAAAAGATATAGAAGCCCATTCATTAGTACTATTAGTGCCATAAACATCCATTACTATCACAAACCAACACAACATAAAAAAAAAAAAAGCTATAACAAGAAAACAATCCATAGAATTCTTCACAAAATATAAAAGATTGCAGTAAGGCCATAGCCATCCTCTATATATGGGATTATCTGAAAGAATATACAAAAATACAACATTAAGGCCACATTTAAACCACCATTGAAAATAAAAAATATATTATGTTCTTCTAAAGATCCCCTTCTCTTGCTTACCTGGGTGTATACGAAATCCATTGCATCCATAACCTACTCTACAGGTGAAACAGGCTATACAATCCCAAAACTGGTAGGTTAAATGCCAGTAAAATAGTAGTCCAAAGTTTTGGGGAAAAAAAAAAATTAAAATAAATATTAATTAGGTTTTAGGATGACTGTCTACCATATCTTTGGTAGATTTATACAGCCATACTTGTTAAGGTTTGGAGTGTGTTTTAAGGCATCTGTTGATTCCAGGAACAACTTCTCTGACTTGTAGAAGCTTCTGTGCAGTACTCTTGTTTTTTTCCTATTGATCCTGTGTGCTGAGGTATCCAAAGCATGGTCTTCTAGACCCGACTTGCCATAGTGAAAGTGCCGGATATATTTTTTGTTCACTGAGGCGGATGTCCACAGTTCTTACTGTCTGTCCATAGTAGGCTCGATGACAAGGCATTTTTTAATCAGTTTAAGCTTGGAAAAAAATTTTTCCGCACTTGCTATGGCAACAGGAATTGTTAACACTATCCTTAGGACGGTGTTTACACTGGGATATATATCTACAATATTTTGGTTTTATATATTATATACTTGGGGAACAATTCCCCCCCCCCCCTCCTGGTGCCTACGCCACCAAATACACCAAAACTGAAAGAAGTCAACCCCTAAAATGGGATCTGCAAATGGTACAAAATCCAGTAGTAAAATCAAAATTTAATGAAAAATATTTCAGAACTGCTGTTTGCACAGTTGCAAAATGAACCCTCCCAGTGGAATAGACTACAAGCAGTTATCATAACATCTGCTAAAAACCACATCAATAAACAAGAAGAAAGAAAGAAAAAACCATGGATAACACAAGAAGTAATCAACCTTGTCAATGAAAGAAGAACATGAAAAAGAGGAGCAATTGAAGAAGAAAGATTAAGATATAAAACATTGGATAAAAGAATCAAACAGTTATGCAGAAGATTGAAATAAAACTGGATAAATAGGCAGTGCACTGAGATAGAATTACAAAATAGGAACAAAATCAGAGAAGCATTCCCGAAAGTGAAAGAACTTAGTGGCAAAGCAAGATGTACAGTCTAATAACATCAAGGCATGGTCATATTTCTACTTTTGGAGACCCTAGGTGCAACATCATGAGGCCTCAAAAGAACAAGTCTATTTCAGTTAATCAAATTCATATGCAAAGTCGACATTTCCATAATAACTCATTTTAATAAAATGAAAGTAGCATAACTTTGGTATACATATATTTGCATTAAAAAAAAGGGTAAAAATAAATCAGTTCAAATTTAAATTTAAAAAAAAATTAAAGTTTTTTTCTGGCTTTGGTTTTAGCAAATATAGCTATAATGTCATCCATAACTGGTAATTATCTTACGGAATTAGCAACACATAAAAAGGATATTAATTAAAGGCAACTTTAATGAATAACTTCAATATTTCGGCAACGTCACGTTGCAATCTTCAGGAACATAAAAATATGGTATATGCACGCAGGCACTAACAAAAGCAAATGAGGAAGAAGGCAAGAAACTAATATTGTTCTTAAAGTCCTAATGGTGCCCTCTGGTGGGCTAATTTGGTTGTCTTGGCTGTTGGGCTGAAGTTCTCATAATGTAAGTCTCCCAAATTTGGGGTAGTTTCATGCACCCAAATTTGTTGAGGTTTGGAACGTTTTTTAGAGCTGCTGATTATTCCTTGAATAATCTTTTGTACTTAAACTTGCTGTGGTGTATTATTTTAGTTTTCTTCCAACGAATTCTATGGTGGGTATCTAAGGCATGGTCTATAACAAGAGGTCAGGTCATATTTTTTGAGGATATTGGTTATTTTCTCAGAGGTGCTCTGGATGTAGGGGATGGTGATAGATTTGGTGTAATCTTTATTGTGGAGAGGGGTTGTGGATTGCTGGTTTTAGTATTTTTTGGGGGTTATAGCCATTGGCTAAGAAAGTGTTGAGGATGTGGTTTAGTTCAGTGGTTAGGGCATCGTCATCTGAGCAGATTAGTTTTGCCCTGTTATAAGTGTTTTTATAACCCCGTATTGTTGTGAGGGGGGGGGATTGCTGGTGAATGTATCTGCCTGTATGGGTGGGTTTTCTGTAAACAGAGAAAACCAAAGATCCTCCTTTATTATCTCTAATTCCTTTTACAGTACTTTTTCCTCCATTTCTGAGCCGTTTCAATAGTCTCCAGAATATTTTACCACCTTCGTGATATTTTCAATGCTAATACCAAAGTCTTTCCATTACTTTTCTTTAGCTAATTTTACACACTGCTTTGCTTTCTTACATTTTTCTCTGTATTCCCTAAAAGCACAAGATGACTTACTTGCCAGGAACTTTTGATATGCATTCTTCTTTTCCTTGACTTCCTTTTTAACTTCTTCAGTCCACCATGGAGTTCTAATTTTGCTATCCCTTCAGATTACCTCACCACATGCCTCTCCGACTCAAAGTTTTCTTTAGTTTGCCATTGAATCTCCAAGGTTTGGTTCTTGTTTTCAAACATTTTCAGTTTTTCTTGAATAATACGTGTGCATTTGAGTCTAAAGTTCACATTTAATACCTTTTCAACTTTGTATTGTTTCAAAACTTTCTAATGCACCTTTCTTTTCAATATGAAGTTCAGTTTTATCTTGCTCAACACTATAGTGATCTCTTTCTATTTCAAATCCTCTGTATACTCCTGTGTTCTGAACCAGTGGAAAAACATAGTTATCAACTACAACATAATGAGACATTTCTTACTCCTTGCATCTTTTCTGTATGTGAATTTGTGCACATTTTTATGTTGGAACATGGTGTTAGGAATAACTAGTCCATGTCCTGAGCAGAATTCTAGCAGGTACTTGCTATTTGCTCTTTTCTCCAAATCTTTCCAAAGCATTCTTATACGTCTGGTAATAATTTTCTACTCTGCTGTTTCAATCTTCAACAGGGACCAACTATTCTTTTTCATTGTCAGCTGCCTTGAAAAATTCCTCCACTTCTTTATTAGAACCTTCTGTGGAACCATAAGCAAAAATAAGTCTAATTTTCTATTTCTCCATTTTGATATTAGCTGATATCACTACTTGATAATGCCTGCCATCAAGAAGATTATCCTCAGATTTAGTTTTATTTTTAGAGGTACCTGTGGCATAGTATAATTATTAAAGAACACGTAAGTCCCCAGTAATAACTTTTAATTAATAAATAAGGTACAGCTATTTCATACTAAAACTAATAGTGCATCTTCAGTGTTACAAACAGATAGGAATGGAATACAAGTAACGAACATTCGGTGGATCATCTATTAAAATACGTTGTTTTTGCGAGTTAGGAAATGAAAGAAATTAATAAATAATTAATATTTAAGATAAATGGTTTTTTTTTAATGATTACATAAAATAAGTCTCCCAGATCTTCGAGAGAGAGAGAGAATCATTTCGATTTAAATTTGGTCGGTGTAAAATAGCTTCACAATTTTCTTTAAAGAGGTGTTCATATTTGAACCTGCATCTATGAAGGAGAATAGCTTTATCCCACTGAATATTATGGGTAGTGGTAATACTGTGTTGTGCTAGACCACACTTCTGATGTTTGTTGTAATCAATATAATATTGATGTTCTTTAATTCTTTTTTCCACAGAATGGCCAGTTTGTCCAAAATAAGAAACATCACATTCACATGGTATTTGGTAGATGCCAGCCAAAGATAGAAATGACAGTTTATCTTTTGTAGAAGGCAATAAGGAAGAAATTTTGTTGATAGGAATATACATGGGAATTAATTGGTACTTTTTTAAAATTCTACCTATAAGTTCTGAGATTCCTGGAATGTAGGTGATTGGAACTCTGCAGACTGTTGAAGAAACCTTAGGTATTGGAACATAAGATTCAATTATCTGTTGGATTTGATTAGGTTGGTAATTATTAGATTCCATTAACTTTTTAATGACGGAAAGTTCTTGTAAGATTTCTGGAGAAGAGCAAACTTTATGCGTTCTATTAATTAGAGATTATAGAATACCGAATTTTTGAGATGTGTGGTGAGCAGACTTTTTATGAATATATCTGCCAGTAAATGCGGGTTTTCAAAAGATGCTTGTAGATAAGGTACCAGAAGAAGTAAGCAGGATGTCCAAAAATGGTAAAGTACCAGAATTTTCTTTTTCCATGGTGAATTGGATACGAGGGTGAAGGCTATTTATCAGTTGTAGAAAGCTCATCTTCAGTGTGTGACCAAATGGCAAAAACATCATCGACATAACGATACCAAAGAGATGGCTGAGGGTGAATGGATGAAAACATAGTTTCTTCAAATTGTTTCAAAAAATAGTTAGCCAAAGGTGGAGACAAAGGGCTATCCATGGCCGTACCCTCAACTTGTTTGTAGAACTTGTTTTTTCAACTAAAATAACCTGAATAGATAACAAATTCAAAAATCTTTGCGATATCTGGAGGGTAATCTTCATATAATTTGACTGTGTGTGTCGGCTAATGGAATATTGGTAAACAGAGATACAATGTCGAAACTGACTAGCAACTCAGACTCTTTGATTTTTTTCGATTAAATCTGTTGATTTTTTTTTTTTTTGATCTGGAATGTCCAGTGAGAGCACTTAAAGAATGAGACAAGACTTTTGCAATTCGATAAGTAGGAGAATCAATGCAATTCATGATTGGTCTTACTAGATAGCCTTCTTTATGGATTTTCGGGAGACCATATAGATGGGGAGTTCTTCCAAAGTAGGTTTGTAATTTATCCACAAAATTTGGGTCCCAACTGATGACCTCATCAAGTAATTTGTTTAATTTGAGAATTTGTAGGATTATGTGTGATCTCTTTGTAGGTACAGCTGTCTTCTAAAAGACTGGATACTTTTGTCTCATAGTCAGTCTTATTCATGATCACAATAGCCTTTCCTTTATCAGCCTTAGAAATAGATATGTTATTATCTCTTCTTAACCCCTTAACATACAAAGACGTCTGTGACACATCTTTTGTTTATTGCACCAAAATTGATTTTGAATTTTGGTTTCGTAGTAATTATATAGCATCTATATTCGGTAGTATAAATACAACTGAATATAGATGCTAGACAATCTTGTGTCTATTTCCTTTCAGCCAAGAAAAGTTGCCAACGGCATGTATCGGCTATTTCATTTGCATTTGCACAAATTCATCATTATTTGAAAAATAATGACGAATTTGATCCAGCAAATCACCCTTGCCCAAAAAATTGGCAGAAAAACGACTGCTTTCTGATTTTCAATTGGTATTAAGGGGTTAAAGAAGTTAGCCCTTTGATTTCATCATTTGATAAATTGCTTGGAGGTAATTTGCTTTTAAATAACGAAGTTCAGATAAATTGTGTTCTATATTATGTAAAAAAAAAATCAAGATATGGAATGTGTGTAAGAATAACTGCAAAATCAAGGCCTTTTGCTAAAGCACTGGTTTCGGCGTCGGATAAAAGGCGATCGGAAATGTTAATAATCCATTTATTAGTAGAAGTGATATCAGAGGCTATTAAATTTTTCTTTTGCTTGTGATATAAAGAATTATATTTTTGCATAAGTCTGTGAAAATTTCTTTCGTAAGAACGGGTTAAAGATTGTTTTGATAAACGAAGAACAATGACTAGTAATTCATCATTAAGAACAGTTGAGGTTTCGTCTTCGAGATTCGAAATAGACTTAATATTAGAAGCTAATTCTTTTTTGGCAGTACGAAGTTGGTTATGAATTAAGGAGAAACTTGCACGAATGTAAATAGAGTGGGCTCCAGGAGACCACAAGAAGACTAGGAAAATTATCGATTTTACAAGGTAAACTTCGAGCACGGATTGCCTTCCTCAAAAAATGTCATGATACGAAAATTATTCCTACATTTGCTAGGTTTAAAGAAACAACTCGGTCTCCTAGAGCCCACTCTGTTTACATTCGTGCAAGTTTCTCCTTAATTCGTAACCAATTTCGTACTGCCAAAAAAAATTAGCTTCTATTATTAAGTCTATTTCGGATCTCAAAGAAGAAATTTCAACTGTTCTTAATGATGAATTACTAGTTATTGTTCTTCGTTTATCAAAACAATCTTTAACCCGTTCTAACGAAAGAAATTTTCACAGACTTATGCAAAAATATAATTCTTTATATCACAAGCAAAAGAAAAACTTTGTCCATATCAATTCAGAGATGCTGATAGTTTTCAGTAATCTGCTTTTTGAGGATCATCTGTTATCTCTCCACCCTCTTTAAAATATTTAAATCATTGAAATGGGACTTTCAGGTTCATCTTTCATAAGCTGGCCAACTCTCGTCAGAGTGTCACCACCAAGGTCACATTTAAGCCTCTCTAGTGCCCCCTCCTAGAGCATTACTTGCATTAGCCTTTTGTTTCAATCCCATTATTTGTTTTCTTGCACTGTGTATAATTTAAAAAAGTATAGTTAAAAGTTCACAAATTTGTAAGACAGTTTCAGGTAAATGAATAATGAAAAAAATTAGTTAAGATTTTGCATTGGCAGCCAAGTTAAAAGTTAATCTAACAAATGCAATATGCTAACATTTTAGAAATAAAAGATAGGCCACTGCCAAGAGTTATTTCTTTTTTTTTATTTAGATGTGTTTTAGAACTATTTACTCATTTGAACTGGTATCATTTTCTGCAGCTATTGGTAAGCATTTAAATATTTTTTGTTACCAAGCCATTGTAATTCATGTTTCTTTTAGTCAGTCTGATATTTAAAAATAATATTTTCTAACATCAATAAGTGTTTAGAAGATATGTTTCTGAAAAAAAAGAATGCATTTAAAAGTTTGTTCAGTTGCAAAACACAAAGCTACATAGATTACTGAAACTATAGAATATACACAAGGCTTAAATCCAGTAGAAAAAATTTCTCCAAAGATAAATGAAAGCAAGATTCATGAATAATTTTTCTTTTGAATAAGAGATGAAAAGCAGTGATTTTCCTTTTATTCTCAGACTGAATTACTGTCAGCATGAAGGTAAGTCAAAATGAATTCATCAAATCCTTGTATTTGCCCTCAAGGGGTATACAGAAGACTATGATACTTCCTTGTTCCAGCCTGTTTCATGGTCTTTTTATTGCTGATATTCTTGTCAGATTAATTATGATAGACACACATGTGAGAGGTTGGGTGTTCAACCTATATGACTTTAGTACTGTATATAGGAAAGTTACTTGGGGAATCCTATGGACTTGTACTGGATTAAATCTTAAGATTTAAGGTCAGATTTTGAAATTAACATATCCAATTTTGATATCAGATTTAATGCTATATTTCCTTCATAATGTGATCCATATAGATGAATCAGTGTACATCTTTGTTGTATGCTAGATATTACATCAAACCATTTTCCTGTACCTCCTTCATTTCTAACTGCTGATTTAAATATAGACATGTATTTTATGTCCTGTTTATACCATATAATTATAGCATTTTGCAAACACCTTTCCTCTGTGTCTTGTGCTTTTTCCAGATCAACAAAATTCTAAAATACAAATGTCTTATCTTTGCTTGATTTCTCAACTTTCTTAAAGTTGAAAATCTCATCTTGATAGCCCTTATTTGGCTTGTTCCTTTCCAGTTTTTTATCCTCTTTTCAAATATGCTTGTATCAATTGTACTTTGAACACTCATTAAAGAATTTCATTTTTGTCACATTCAGTTTTTCCATTTTTATAGGTGGATACTTAGGACTGTATGCTAATCATCTGAAATACTGCCTTCTGAATTAGGCAGTACATGTACTGTAAAATTTTACAGGACATAAAATTCCATATTTTGGCATTTCTGGTTATATATATATATATATATATATATATATATGGTCGGTGGTAGATGGCGTTGATGTAGTTGCAGTCAGTTGGTGGAGACTGAGTTGTAGAGTAGGTGCCCTCCCTCGATGAGTCTTTGGACTCCCTGGAGGTGACAAATAATAATAATAATATATTGTCCACTCCAGCTGCTTTTCTACATTTCAGGTTTTTGATAGTTTTTTTTTTTTTTTTTCCTATCTCAAATATTAATATGTACTCCTGACTTTATTCTTCTTGAAAATATTTTCTACTGCCATTCTGTCACTTGTTTCATTTAAGTCTTTCAGAGTAATTGTTCTAGTCGTTGAAAATATTTTTATCTTCAGTTTTATATTACCTTTATCAGTTCATTCCTTTTGCAGTATTTTTTCCTCCAGTAACCTTAGAAGCTTCCAATAGCCTCTAGAACGTTTTACTACCTTAATATTTATCTTCTACTCTCTTCCCATGACTTGTTTAGCTACATTTTACACATTGCTTTGCTTTGTGACATTTTTCTGTATGCTTTGAGCACTAATGCCGATTTATTTGCTAGGAACTCATTTCCATTATATCGTCTATTGATTTCTGATTTTTCTCTCCTTGCAAACGCTTAAATACATACCTTCCTGACTGAGTCGGTGTTTTTTTTTGTCTGCCACTAAGTCTCAAAGGTTTGGTTTGTTTTCAAACTCATCTTTTTATTGAATAATATTTGTATATTTAGTTGATAGTTCACCTGTGACAGATGCTCCACTTGGATTCTTTTTTAATGAATCAGTAAAAATGAACTTGCTATGAGAAGACCATTATACCAAACTACTAGAGGATCTTAACAAAATCTTCATAAGCTGCTGTTATTCAGGGGGAAGGGGTGGGGGGGCTATAGCAAACTAGCCTATATAACTTACTATTCCTGTAGATTTCAGGAATTCGAAATTTTGAAACGTGACACCTGGCTTTTGTTGCTCTTGGCAAGGTCTCAGCCTAATCCCTATTGTATATTGAAATCTGACAACATACAAGCATCCAAACAATCTGTAGAGAAATAACATCTTTGTCATATTACATCATTTGATAGAACCCAAGAAAGTAGAGAATTTGTGTCAATGTTTATTACAGGAACTGCATTTTGGATCAAACATTGAGAAATTATTTACTATTGTATGGGCACCTCTATGGAGTTTAAAGACCTGTTGCAGGAGACCCAAACTATCCACACAGTATCTGTCACAACTCTCCTTGAACCCATTAAGAAATGATGACTCTGGCAACTCATTCCATTCACTCACCATTCTCTGAGTGAAAAATTTAGTCACCATACCCTTATCACCTCCAGGGATGACCTGTTGTCCCCCCCCCCCCAGCCAAGTGCACTAACATTTCATTTACTTAAAATTCTTTAAGTAACTTAAGAATTTCTATCATATTTCCTCTTTTTGCCTATCAACCAACCAACTTCTGCAACGCCCACAAATCCTCAGTCTGGGAGTATATCACAGGCCACTTGTGGATCCTCTGAACTGTTTAATCCCTAAGAAACCCAGGTAACCAGACCTCAGCACTAGTAATTCAGATGAGGATGTATCAGGGCCTTATAAAGAATAACAGCAACTTCCTAATCTCAACTTGTTAATGTGTTCAATAGGCAAGTAATCCTATGAACTACCTTGGCATCTTTAGAAATATGCCCCTTTAAACTTCGACATTCTATCTACTGCTACCGTCAAATCCCTAGCTTCACATCTATTTCCTGGAGTATGGTTCCATCAATGTGGTGCACAGCTTGTAATGTGTGTGTATATCTATATATATATATACATATATATATATATATATCTCAAAATGAATAACTTGACATTTCTCTGCATTAAACTGATACCCATTCTTTTGCCCATACTTGACAGCCTATTTAAATCATCCTGCAAGCTTTCCACATCACTTTGATTAACTATTATTCTACCCAATTTTGCATCAGCAAAATAATAAATCTACTAATGCCTTTTCTTCCCCATAATAGTAAAACAGCCTTGTCTACTCCCTGTAACTTTTGGAGACTGAGGGGCAGTTCCATCTCCAACATTAACCAATCAGAGTTAGCTGGCACAAGACTATCACTAATTTTAAACAGCACCTGGTGAACAGATGCAGATAAGTACCACCATCTCATGGTCCCTAACTCTAACACAATGTATATATTGCTTGAAATAACATGGGTTCTATGGTCTATTTTCTTGAGTTTATGGGACAAACTAGTTTCTAGGTGCAAAAGCTCACTTGCCTATGTCAGAGATTGACTAACTTGGGAACCAGTCGAAGAATGGATTGGAAAACATTTCTCTAGTTGGCAACTGGATTTGAACTTTGAACAGCTTTCTTTGGGCAGCCTAGTGCCATAGATGGAAATACCATTTCCACAGGCTTTCATCAGCAAAATAAAGTAGTTTTGATATTTCAGAAGTTAATTTTAAACCTCGTTTACTAAAACCCTGATTCAGTTAAGATCCCAAACCAGTAATTTTGCTACTATTAGAATGCCATTCTTTATATGCTCTATTGTAATTTCAAAATAAAATTAATAACATCTAAAATATTTGAATGTTTTCAGATACACCTCGAAGATGTATTATATTACACTGGCTATCGTGGTTGACTGCATGTGCTGGGGTGTTTTTGGTGCTTCTTGCACGAGGCCATTACACAGTTGATGTCGTTGTAGGATACTATGTTACAACCAGAGTGTTTTGGATATACCACACCATGGCAAACAATGCATCTCTTAAGGTAATTTAAAATAGCCTATATATTTTTACAAATGTTTAAATTCTTAGTCATTTCTTTAAGAAATGATCTACCTGGTATTAGAAATTAATAGATTACTACATGAATATTTCTTGGAGAGATGTGTTATAAATCAAACATACTAGAATTTTGTTAAGGGGATAAAAATCCCTTGTTGTTTTTCAGCCAGTAAGCGAAACTAAGATCGAAGACTACGATCTGAACGTTTCATGCCGACGAACTGTCGGCGGATCCAAGCGTAAGTGATGACCACTTGGTAGTGCCACACCACGGCAACTCGTTGCAAAGGTGGAGCAAGCTCCCTCACTATTCTTGATATTTTCTCATAATGTAAAAACACAGCTCCTGGGAGATGTAGTACTGTTTTACATTGTGAGGAGAGGTCACTACCCAGACCGGTTTCAACCTTTTTTTTTTTGTGTGACCTCTCCTCATAATGTAAAACAGTACTACATCTCCTAGGAGCTGTGTGTTTTTACATTATGAGAAAATATCAAGAATAGTGAGGGATCTTGCTCCACCTTTGCAACGAGTTGCCATGATGTGGCACTACCAAGTGGTCACTTATGCTTGGATCCGCCGACAGTTCGTCGGCATGAAACGTTTAGATCGTAGTCTTCGATCTTAGTTTCGCTTACTGGCTGAAAAACAACAAGGGATTTTTATCCCCTTATCAACCTCGCCAGAAAAAATAGCCGTTTGGCTTTCTTCCTAGTTATAATATGTTATAACATAATATAGTGACACACCTTTCGGGAATCGTATAGCAAAAGTATGCAAGTTCTTTCCACTTAAACTCTGATATTCTAGGTCTAGCTACTCACTGATGAGACCTCAAAAAAGGTTGAAACCAGTCTGGGTAGTGACCTCTCCTCATAATGTAAAACAGTACTACATCTCCTAGGAGCTGTGTGTTTTTACATTATGAAAAAATATCAAGAATAGTGAGGGAGCTTGCTCCACCTTTGCAACGAGTTGCCGTGGTGTGGCACTACCAAGTGGTCACTTACGCTTGGATCCGCCGACAGTTCGTCGACATGAAACGTTCAGATTGTAGTCTTCGATCTTAGTTTCGCTTACTGGCTGAAAAACAACAAGGGATTTTTATCCCCTTAACTTATCAACCTCACCAGAAAAAAATAGCCGTTTGGCTTTCTTCATACTAGAATTTTGTTAATTTTGCATAAACAGATTTAAACATTTTTTACAGCTGCTATAATCTTTACTTTTTACTGAGTATGCTACTCTGAGAAATGAGTATTACATAGATCAGTTGATTTTGTCCCACTTGATGTATCAGAATCATTCATTCAGGTCCTAGCACCAGTGTTTTTTTTTTTAGGCTACAAGAGATTTATTCTGATGCGATTTAATTTGCATAATTGTAACGTATCACTATCAGAATTGCTTCTGCTGTATGAAGCAATTTATTTAAGGTATTTATAAAAAATTAATTAGCATAACTGAGGTCCTGTGAAGAACTTCATTCTGAGGAAACAAGTTTTGTATTCATGAAACATCTGTCAAGTTGAGGAATACTACTGCTGAAGAGTTCTCTTCAAAGTTAGGCATATTATGTAGACCTTGGTGATAGAAATAGCAAGATTTCACATCTGATTTGTGGGTTTCCTGTTATTGACAGTATAAGAGATGAACAAAACACATACTAGAAAGAACTTCAACTCTTCAGGATAGCCTAAGCTTATTGGTGGTATGTGCTTTGGCAGTATTTCATTATATATATGTGGTGCTCTGTGTGTTTAATTCCATCCATTAAAAGGTTGGGAACCTGTACACAATTTAGTACTTGGGTGTGTACTAAGAATTAATCTTGAACATCTTGTGCTAGATACTAAATGTGATACCTCCAACCTATTTTAGGCCTCTAAATAGGTAATGAAAATCATTTACTCTATACATATGCAAACTATAGTAAACTTCATCCATACTTCAGGAATATTTGAACTTGTGACTTGTCGGTTACAAAGATGAGATGCTATTTCTTGCCCACCTGTTAAGTATGAGGTTTGTATTGTTTCCTTTAGTGCTGTATTTGAAACAAGGTATTTCAACTTAAGGTGAATAGTTCAGGATGAACAATTATTTGCTAATAAGGGACCATGCTGTTCTCATATAAAATGTTTCTAGATATGTAAATAGCGTTTAGTTTAAACTTTCTATTTGAAAGAGATTTGGGATTAACTGTTGTTTTGGTGATAGATTACAGGTTTTACATTTAGCTCCAGTGGGATATTTACACAAGATAATGCCCTGGCTGAATTTCGGTTTATCTATCAGCAGGAAGCATTTTGCAAAAGAAATTAGTAACTAGTAACTCACTTGAGATTGGGAAGTATATTTCAAGAATTTTAGTGAATTTTAAAAAGCAGGTGTAGAGGAGGAGAGCTGGACTCTTCCTGAATATATGGTTATCATAATCAGAACATATTTCAACTGTCTGTAATTTCAAGTCAAATAAACTGTGGAAATCATAGTTTTAAACTTAATTTTTCAGGTGTGCTATTTAAATATATATACATATACAGTGGTGCCTTGGTTAATGACTGTGTGTTTAATTCCATTCCAGGATTACCGTCGTTATCCAAGGCGCGATTCCCCATAAGTTTTAATTGAAAATCGATTTAATTTGTTCCAGCTCCTCCCCACAACCATAGTACATATTAAAAATGCAGATAAAACTCATATAAATTGTTATAAAAATATGGTAAATATTTTTATATTTATTATACAGTTATATGTATTTGCTATAAAAAAAATTAACATTAATAAAATGAATTGTTCATGAAAACAGTTTTTAATTATCAATCTTCACCAGAAGGACAATTGGGCTCACTTTGGAGTTTTTTGACAAATGGACCTGTAAAAAACATGTCTAGGGTTGTTTGCTTCTGCCTCTTTTTTAAAATGTTTCTGAAAAACTGCATGGACTTTTCATTAAATAGATCTGCAGTTCTGATAACCTCAGATTTGTTTGGATTCCATTTCATAACATTTTGAACTTCCTCCCACTTTGCCAAAACATTTTTGATTTCATCAGTCATAATTTGTTCTTTCTCTCCATCCTCATCTTCAGATGAAATTTCCATTTCCTTTTCTTCACATTGCTGCTTGAAAAGTTCTTTTAGCTCGTCAGTAGTCAGTTCTCGGTCATGCATCTCCAATAATTCTCGAACATCTTCTTCTACTTCCAAGTTAAGATCATGAGCAGTTGCCACAATATCCTTTACCAGTTTGTGTCCTTCATCTGAAGTTTCTTCATTACCAAAGGAAGGAAACAGTTTCCTCCATGCTGCTTTGAGACATTTCATTGTTACTTCTTGCCAAGCCTTTACAATTAGCCTAATTGCTATGACAATGTTGAATTCTTCCTTCCAAAATTTTCTTAGGGTTATATTGGTAGCCTCACACATTTCAAAACACCTGGTAAAAAGTGCCCTTGTGTAAAGTTTTTTTAAATTTGCAATTATCAGCTGATCCATAGGTTGAATCAGAGATGTAGTCTTGGGAGGAAGAAAAATCACCTTAATTTAATTCCTCTGGTAGCTCTTCTTGTATGCCTGTTGGATGGCCAGGTGCGTTATCCAAGGTTAAAATGGCTTTTAGAGGCAGATTGTTTTGCTCAAGATAGACTTTGACGGTTGGTCTAAACACTTCGCGAATCCAGTCTCTAAATTCTATTCTTGTGACCCAGGCTTTGCTGTTAGACTTCCACAAAACACCGAGATTGAATTTAGAGACATAGAACTTTTTGAATGCTCGGGGATTCTCTGAGTGGTAGATTAACATTGGTTTTACCTTGCAGTCTCCACTTGCATTTGCTGCTAAAAGCAATGTTAACCTATCATTCATTGGTTTATGCACAGGAAGTGTTTTTTTTTTTTTTCTTTTGTGATAAATGTCCTGTTGGGCATTTTCTTCCAAAATAACCCAGTCTCATCACAGTTGAAGACTTGTTGAGGTAGGTATTCTCCTTCTTCTTCTATAATTCTTGTAAAGCTATTGACAAATTTATCTGCTGCTGCTGCTGCTTTGTCAGCACTAGCTGCCTCTCCGTGTCTGACCACGCTATGAATTTCTGTTCTTTTTTTAAAGTTGTCAAACCAACCTCTGCTACGTTTGAAATCATCATCTACCTCAGAACTTGATCCTGAAGTCTTCTTTTTCAAATCTTGATAAATCTGTTTAGCTTTCTGACAGATTGCATTTTGAGATAAAGTATCGCCCACCATTTCTCTTTCTTTGATCCAAATTAGTAATAGATTTTCCATTTGCTCAAAAAGAAGCCCTCTGACATTCAACCTTGAAGTTCCCTTAGCTATCATAAGTTCTTCTTTCTTAGTTAAAGTGGTTGATATTGTAGAATGACTGGTTTCATATATTCGAGCTAGCTGCATAACTTTCACACCTTCATGATGTTTTGCTATTATTTCTTTCTTGTGTTCAATAGAGAAAATTTTTCTGTTTTTTTTTCCTCACTAGCTTTCTTTTTGGGATCCATTTTGTCACACAATAAAAAAATTCACTCTATAAAAAAAAAGATACGCAAAATACGGTATTATTACAAATTGTACAACACTAAAACAAGGGATACAAAGAACATATCGTCACCTGAAAATAAAAGTAAAAGTTCAAAAAAAAACTTTTTGAAATAAAAGTTAACAGTTAAATTCGAAACCTGCAATTTTTGACTTAGTGCATTTTGCTTGTAAGGTGACAATATTAGATACAGCACTTACCATAGCATACACTGATTAGCAGCTTATAGATACAGCGATTATTATACAGATGAGATTTGATTTTGCCTTTTGATGGCAAACGAACAGTGACACACCAGCTGATTTATTGTCTATATGAACCAACACATAAAAAATAAATGCTTAAATACTCATTTTCATCGTAAAACGCATTTATAACCACAGATTTTAAAATAAAGCACAGTACACTACAAGAAAAGAAACAATAAACGGAAAACGTAAACAGCTGGCTATGATGGGTCAAACATATCTCAGCTTCACAGCTATGTTGCGTGGCTGTTCATCTTCTAATTAGCAAACAGAAAATCCAGTTGGTTTGAAGATTGCTGGTCAGTTATATTTCCAAAACATTTTTTTAAATGTATTGAACGCCTGTTTAGCTCAGTGGGAGTGTGTGTGCAGTTCCAAACACTTGGCCAACTAAAGAAAGAATGCAAGTTTTGTTCTAGTCGCAGACTAGAGAAACTCTTGCCAGCGCCTGGTTGGCTGAGTGGTTAGTGTATCTGCTAAATGAGTTAGTGTATCCTCCAGCCAGAAGGCTGCTGGTTCGAAACCTGCCGTGGACATGTATGTTTGTGATTCTCTGTGGAAATACTGGTGGTGGTGGTAGGCGATAGATGACATTTGTGTAGTTGCAGTTGGTTGTAGTTGGTGGAGACAGCAGGTGCCCTCTCTCGATGAGTCTTTAGACTCCCTGGAGGTGCCACATAATAAGAATAATGTATTGTCATTGTTTTTATTATAGCATAAATTTACTAGACAGAAATTATATTAGTTAAACATTATAATTATAGTTTTTCCTGTCATTCCCATCTTATTGTGATAGGGAAATCAGGTAGTCTGTCATGAGGCTGTTCCTTATGTTAAAGGTCTTGGAAGATATAGCCAAAAACTACTTAGATCTGTTGGCTTACAAGTGTCCTTCCATGCTATCAACAAGATACTACTTTCCTATGCTCATCTAAAGGTAACCTTTTTCCTTTGGCTCACCTTGGAGTGTATGATGTTCCTTGCCTATGTGGATCATCATATTTTAGCCAAATGATGAACATTTAGGCTATGTTAAGTTCCATAAGCCAGAACACTTGACTAGTGGAATACACTATCACTATCAGACACCGAATCCTTTGGAAGAAAATTTAGGTTCTCCATAAAAGTAATAATTTCTTAGAAAGTCAATACAAAGAAAGTTGTGAAACTTTGTTACATTCATTGAATCTCTAAATAGAAACGACGAAAATTAACCCTCTTATGGGAAATAGTTCAAGTTTTGGGATTAAATTTTAATTTTTTATTTATTTGTTTAAATCTCTTGTTTAAAGCTATTTTTACTAGAACCTTAATGTATTTGGAACATGAGACTACACAGTCTTGCCATAAATATTGTTACAGCTTCCACACATGCCTGTGCTGCTGCAGAATTTGGCAAGCCTGGATTTGTTGGTTGCACTGTGTGCAGCCAACATCTGCTTGTTTATCAGTAGAGAGTTGTCTAGATGTATGGGTTAACATGCAGTGGTGAGATTATGAGAACCATGTAGCTGTAATAGCACTTCAAGGTTGGAATAATGCAGTCTGTTATTTTCAACATGCTGAAAATATTCGATCAGTAGGATGTTTTTGCATCAAACTATTAACTTATAACAATACAGAAGATGTATCTGAAATAAAAATAATAAAACAATAGCTTGTGAGGGCTGTGAAGGCATGCCTCCACCATAATCCTGTGAGAATGCTGAAAGTAATGTCACGAGAGATGTGACATCGTTCTCTCTGAAATGTGTTCGTGTACTAACTGATGACTTTGGGGTGAGAGCCTATTGTTGTTCTACTGGACACTTCCTAACACCATAACTTATGTGGTAGAGGTTGATAAAATCAAAGGCACTTCTCCAGCAGTGCAGGAACAACAGACGCAGAAATATCCTCCTTACAGAATTTCACTATTGAAGAGTCATAACTGCCAAAACAATTGGGTATATTCCCCAGATGGTTGCACAGAACATGCCATAGCACCCATGATTCAGGATTCAGTGGTCATCATCCTCTGTCAGTGATGTTTTTTTTTTTTTGGGGGGGGGGAAGTATTGGGGTATCTAAGTTGCATTTCTGTGAGAAATGGGTCAAAACCTCCACCAAAGTGTATCAAGACACCATGCTGGAACCTGTGGTACATCCATAGCAACATAGCAATGCGAGATGAATGTGTCAGACTACATATCACCATCTGATTGGCTGTCTGGAAATCCCAATCTGAATCTGTTGGACTTCAAATTGTGATCAGAGCTTCAGAGAGTAGCCTGCAAGAAATGACACCCCAGCATTGCCAGCCTGAAGGTGGATTTGGAGCAAGCAGTGGCAATGTTTCCATTGGATGTTGTGCGTGCCACCATTGATATGTGGCCTCACAGATTTCGGGCACGTGTGAAGGCAAAAGGAAGACATTTTGAACGTTATACACGTGGTTTTTGTAGGTGCTGAAAGCTGTAAATTATTTACTTATAGATTAAAGATTTATGTGCTGTTCAAGTTGTAACAGTATTTATGGCTGGACTAGGCATATCATGTATGTGCTGTTCACACGTTTCATTGTTGAATCTACCATTTTTTTTGCTCTTGTTTAATTTGAGTCATACTTGAAGATGCTCTTGATACTAGGGCAAAAATGTTATGCCAATAAAATATTTACGTAAATTAAATCTGCATTATGTGTAACTAATTATCATGTCTTGCATTCCAATTCATCAAGTTTAAAAATTATGTTCTTGTTTTAATCCTTTACTCAAGTGTGAGCAAGCAAAGTTTCTTCATTACTATGCTACTTTTATATGGAGGCCACTGACTTCACACCAGATTGCTCTAGTATCTCAATGCACAGCATAAACGAATTTTGACTTTTGAGGTCTTCTAAGCAGGAGTGTATGGAAAATGACTGACTTCTGCATTGATTTAACTCCCTTATCTTTGCAGGTCTAGATCCCACTGATAAGACCTCAAGAAAAACTGAACCAGTCTAAATTATGACCCTTTCCATAAGCAGCATAGCAATATACACATATGAAAAGAAAGTGCTTCAGATTATGGGATACTAAGGCAATTTGATGTGAAGCCATCCTCTATATACAAGTAGCCTAGCAATGAATACTTCATGTGCAACCTTGGTTTGATCACAGCTAATAGGATTAGAATGAGAATATACAGGTAACACTCGTATAACGCGGATGTTAGGTTCCATAGAAATGCGCGTTATATAAATCACGTTATTCGAGACTTAGATCACCTAGAAAAAGTAGGGTTAGGTTCCGAAATCATTTTTTTTTTTAATTATATAAACAACAATAACATATCCAACAAAAACAATATGTTTATTTAATTCATGTAAGTTAAGAAAATATAAACTATGAGACAAATACATAGTATAAAATTATAAAAATTACAAATTGTACATAAATTTCATTGCACATAATGCATAAATGTTTTAGACACAATAAAATAAAGCGCATATTTTAATTATCATCACTGTCTTCAGAAATAACATTTCGTGGACACAAATTCTTTAAGAGGTTGGCACCACTTGAAATCTCTTGGACATCATTTGTATAATTCTCATTGCATACTTTGGCTGGTTTAGTCATCAAGAAGTCAGTAATAAGACTTTGCTTTCCACTATGCTGCAATTTTTTATTAAGTTCATAATATGGCGCTAAACAGATATCCAATTGTCTCATGAATTTTCCCGAGCGCTCCATTGAGGAATCATTATTCTTAAAATAATTTCCTAACTTTCTTGCCAAGTCCAATCCTTCTGCTAATTTTTTTAAACTGAATTCTTTAATGGATTCATCACAATTGGAATCTTTGAAAGAACTTTCCCTGCCATTTGGTTCGATGCCATCTATTAATTGTATCAGTTCCTCCTCATTTAAATCTGTTTCTGCATCAGTTAATTCACTAATTTCATTTTCAACCGTATCGCAAAAGCCCTCTCCACCAAAAATGTGTTATCTAAAATTAGTAGAATTTTGAAGTTCACATTCTTTTTCTTTGTTTAACTTTCTACATCGGGTACAAAACACTTCAAAAACCAATTTTCAAACATGCTAGCTGTAACCCATGCCTTTTTTTTGTTGGCCCGCATAATAAACAGGTAGGGTAGACTTGTCGAGCCCTTTCATCGCACAAGGATATGCAGATCAGTTAATAAACATTGGTTTTGTCATGTAATCACCTGATACATTACTACAAAACAGTAGAGTAATTCTATCTTTGGAAACTTTGAATCCAGGAGCTGATCTTTCATTTTTCGAAATATAGGTGTGTTTTGGTATTTTTTTCCCCAATATAAACCAGATTCATCCGCATTGAACACCTGGTCTGCACTGTAACCATCTTCTTTAATGATTTTTAAAAGTTCTGCTGGGTATTTCCGGGCAGCTTCAATGCCTGCTGAAGCTGATTCTCCCTGGATTTTAAGATTATACAAAGAAAACCTTTTTAAAGTTTTTGAACCAACACTTACTGGAGAATCTTGATCGAGTTCTTTTAAATGTTTATAAACTTTGAGAGCTTTTTGCTTAATAAGATGCTCATCCAAAGGAATTTTCTTTTGAGTGCAATCTTCTACCCAAATCATTAGAGATTTCTCCTTTTTTTTCTATAGAATATCGCATACACGAACAACGCGCTTTGCACTTACCGTTGATCCAGCAATAACACTTTCTCGGATTTTATGTTCATTTTGTTTGATTGTTCGAATTTTTGATTCATTAAATTCAGAGTCCTTGCAACAACTCCTGGTTTTTCTCCAATTTTCAAACGATCCAAGATTTAATTTTTTCTTCGACAGAAATGAATTTCCTCTTAAATGTTGGTTTTTTCCCTTTCGTTGCAGTTTTAGTGGCCATTACAATAAAAATAAACTTTTACATAAAAAAAAAAGCATTACATATGTATGTAACTCACCAGAAAATAAACTGCTCAGCTTCAGGATAACACACTTATGATTTTAAATGCGCTTTTCCTGGCAGAAAACGAAGACAATTTTGAATAATAAACACTTTATACAGTAAACCCTAGATGGCGAGCCTGTGGCACCTCGTGCCAGAGGTGGCATGTCAACGATTTACAGGTGATATCCTTTTATACGCTTATAAATTATTCAATTTTTTTTTTTTTAATTCTTACAATACGTACAAGCTGAATTTTGTTTTACACAGACAGCAACTATAAAGACGTGCATATGATTGGTGCGGTATTAACAAAAGATCGCGCAACCCAAAGCCAAAAGCAACCGACAAGTGTTGAGTTGAAATGTTAATTCTCTTCAATCGAATTCCGTAACATCTGAAACTGTCAAAGCATTCACTATTAGTTTTAACACATTCACAACAGGGTGTCATTTATCGTTTCGATGGAACTTCTCATTACTGACTGGCTCAACTCACACAAACGTTTCAGCCCTTGGTTGAATTTTATGGCTTCTTGGCAGGCGAACTCACACATTCATTATATGGCATGTTTCAATTCTTGGTAGTCTTTTATTTGAAGTTAGCCTTTGTGATCTGTCATAATGATATCGAGAATTTTAAATGCAATAAAACAAACACTTATTTCATAATTGATAAATTGGACAATAGTTTTTAGTTAGATACTCTGTTTCGGTGCAACATATGATTTTGCTTAAGTCTATACAGCATAGTTTCTGTGAGAGGGGACGTGATTTATTAGTTAGTGCCGTTTTTATTCCATCTGTCTCTAATTGCACTATTTGTTGAGAATGACAGACTGCAAAAGCCTGTGTACAGTACCTTATTCAGTGATACAATAAAACTAAATTCGATACTTATAACTACTTGCGCGATACGGGCAGGCACAAATTTAACGAAGATAAAATTTGATTTTTAAGTCCCGCGGTGAAAACTATGAAAAAAAAAAATTAATAAAGGGTTACTAGAAATTATAGACCGCATTATATCGAAACCTCGTTGAACAAGGGGTACTACAATTTGTAGACCGCGTTGTATAAGTACCTGTTATACGAGGGTTACCTGTAATTTGTTTAGTATGTTATTGTGTTACTTGCTCAACATGACAAAAAAAAAAAAAAAAAATCGGCCAAAGCCTTTTTGTTCCCATATACGGAGTAGGCGAAGCCATTTTAGCCCTGTCTAACATTTGGAGACTGAGTGGGCAGTTCAGTCTCCACTGATAGCCAATCAGAGATAGCTGGCCCAAGGCTATCACTAATTAATTGGTATGCAGTGAAGAAGGTGGCTAACAAGTGCTGCCATCTTGTGGTCCTTGACCTTAACACAATATTTTTAATGTCTGAAAATAGTGTAGTTTCGACCACCTATTTTCTTGAGTTTACTGCATGAAAAACCTGATTTTTCTGGGACAAAAAACCCACTTGCCAGAGATGGACTAACTCTGGAACTGGTCAAAAAAAAAAGCTTAGAAAATGTTCCTCCAGTCAGCGACTAGATTTGAACTTATTTCTGCGTGTGGTCAAGCAACGTAGAGTTCAAATATCACTTATACTGAGCTACACAGACTCTCACTGACATGCTTGACATGATTGTATGAAAAAATTGAAATTAGTGCATTTAAAATAATTGCTATTTTTGATACTAAACTAATTTTCATTCTCAATTTGTGTTTCTTGCTTGCAGAGTGCTAGTACTAGCAATTTTCTTTCAAGGATATGGTGGTTTCCTGTGTTTACCTACTTTGAAAAAAATGTAGGTGGTGTTGTACCTCGACAGTATGAATGGCCTTTGCCATGGCCTCGGCGTTTTTTACGGCACACACGGATATCCTAGCAGGGTCCACTATATAGTAAGTATTATTTCAAATGGCTTCATGATGAATGATATGCATTTGGTGTGGTGTTGATACTGGCAACATTTTGGCAATTGCCAAAATGTTGCCAATATCAATGTTGCTTGCCTTTTTTTTTTTTTCATGGAAATAATAAATTGTTGCATCATGGAGTCTGAGGACTCATCGCAGGAGACCCAAACTATCCAAATAATCTATCATACCTCTCCTTGAACCCATTAACTGGCAATCCATTTTCACCAATTCGCACTCCAAGCAAAAAATCTAGTCCTCATACCCTTACTAATTTTATTCAAATTCCAGGGATGACCTCTTGTTCTGGCTCCTCTAGCTAAGTGCTGAAACATTTCCCCTGCTTAATCCTATAAAATCCTTTAAGCAACTTAAATATTTATATCATATACCCTCTTTTTTTTTTTTCTCTTATCGGCCAACTTCTGCAGTCCATACACCCTCAAGCTGTCCTCATAGGGAACATTCCACACACACTACTTGCGATCTTGGTTGCTCACTGAATCTTCTCCACTGCTTCCTCATCCCCAAGAAAGCCAGAGATCAAACCTGAGCATAGTAATGACTTCCTTATCTTTACTTGTTAGTGTGTTTTTCAATAGCCAAGTAATCTTATGGGCTACCTTAGCAATATGACACCCTCATTATCTTTTGCCCCATACTGACAGCCTATTTAAATCGTCCTGCAAGCTCTCCACATTGCCTTGATTTACTCTACCTAATTTTACACCATCAGCACACAACTGAATATTTCTTTCTTTTAAGGTTACACGGTGGTCAGCATTCATAGTGAAGAATTTATGGAGACAAAAACACACGTGCTGGAATAATTATATACATAAATAAATCAACTAACGCCTTTTATTCCCTAATAGGGAGGAGGCGAGGCCTTTATACCCTATCTAGCTTTTGGAGACTGAGTGGGCAGTTCAATCTCCACCGCTAGCCAATCAGAGATAGCTGACCCATGACTATCACCAATTATAGCTGTCACCGATGAAGAGGCTGGCAAACAAGTGCTGCCATCTCTTGGTACCTAATTCTAACAAGATATGTTACTGTCTGAAATAATGTGGGCACTATGGTCAATTTTCTTGAGTTTACGGGATAAAAAACCAGAGTTTCCAGGAGGAAAAACCCATTTGCCCGTGCCAGAGATAGACTAACTCTGGAACCGGTCGAGGAAAGGCTTAGAAAAAGTTCCTCCAGTTGGCGACTAGACTTGAACTTAAGTCAAACTTCGAGCGACGAAGCGCAGAGGACGCAAGTACCACTTCCACTGAGCTACACAGGCCTCTCTGGAATAATTAGAATTCAAAAAATAATATTTAATGTTGGTCAAATATCAGAATGGGGAACAATGAGACTTCTTTGTGCCTATGGTCTGACAGAAGGTTCTACTAAGGTAGAAATGGAGGAATTTTTTTGAGGCTTTAGTGAAAGCAACTGACACAATGAAAAAGGAAAAGTTGGACCTTGCTGGGGATCTAAATAGAGTAGGAAATTATTGTCAGACATACAAAAATATTTTTGCAAATTGGGAGAAAAGAGCAAAGCTAATGATAATGGCAAATATCTATTGGATTTCTGCTCAGGACATGGACTGGTTATTACTAACACAATGTTCCAACATAAAAATGTGCACAAATTCACAGGAAAGAAGCAATGAATAAGAAAAGTCTCGTTGACTATGTTATTGTTGATAGTGATGTTTTCTCATGCAGGACACTAGTGTGCAGAGGATTTGAAATCGGAAGTGAAGTTATCTTGGTGCGACGCTAGCTGTCAGGATCAGATTTTCACTTTACGACAGATAGTTGAGAAATCATGGGAATATAACAAAGATCTATATTTAAGTCAGCAGTTAGAATTGAAGGAAGTACAGGAAGATGGTTTAATTAAATCTGGTATCAGACAAGGATGTACATTAACCCCTCTGTTATTCATTATCTATATGGATCACATTATGAAGGAAAGTGGTATTAAACGTGATATCAAAATTGGAGGTGTTAATCTTTGCTTTATGTGGATGATGTTATACTTCTAAATAAATCTACTACAAGTCTGCAAGATTCCCTGACTAAATTGAATAACTGTTGTAGTAGATATGGTATGAAGGTCAGCAATAACGAGACAATGAAAATAGGCAGAAGCATTGAAAATATGAATTGCATTGTGAATGGAGAACCTATAGAACAATAAAACATTTCAGCTACTTAGGCACAATTTTTAGTGAAGATGGTAAATTAAATATGGAAATAGACAACAGAATCAACAAAGCTGGTATGGCTGGAAGTCAACTGAATAAATTTATATGGAATAAGAGAGAAATTAGTCAAAACACTAATTTAGCTGTATACAAGACAGTGTTCAAACCAATTTTAACTTATGGATCTGAGAGCTGGGTTAGAAGTTAAACATTTGACCAAAGACTAGACCACAGTTATGAGAGTCCTGATAAAGATTAAGGGTGTGAACAGATGGCATCAATGGCAATATCATATTAAAAACGAATATATTAGGAAAGAACTTGACATTGTTAGCATCCAGGAATGTGTTAGCAGAGCTAATCTCAGGTTTAAACAGAATGGGTGAGGAGAGATTAGCAAAACAAGTGTTTTCTGCAAGGTTGGCAGGAAAAAGATCCAGAGGAAGACCAAGATATAGGTGGATTGATACAGTAAAAAGTGCCTTAGAAGATAGAAATATAAGATCTGATAATGGTGGAGTTTTAATAGGTAACAGATTGATTTGGAGGAAAATTGTAGATAGGAAGTTAGTAATGATGTAAATTTTTCATGTAGTATTATCATATCCTATACACCCCTTGAGGGTACATGTCAGGAATTTGATGATATATATCTTATCTTCTTCGGCTGGCATTCTGAAGTTGGAGGCTCATAGAAGGTTGAAGGCTGCTTTTTCAAAAAATCTCTCAATCGAAACCTTGCAGTTTTCAACTTTAAATTTGTAGACATTCCTTATAGCATTTAAGAACATTTTCAATCTCCCCTTTTTCTTCTTTTGGTCATCTTAGAAGCTGGAGACATGCCTTTGTTGTGAGTTTTCTCAGGCTCAACCTCCATAGGACTTGACTCAAATTCTTTACTTATGTACTTTTCCATAGTCAGATCTTCATTGCTCGCAGTGCAGAAGTTAAAGATAATACCATATAGACCAATAAGGCAACAAGGACACATAATGGACATTGAGCCACTGAATACAGTGGACTTGAATACAAAACAAGTTCATGTGTGGAAGTTTCCATCACCTTGGATAGAAAACAGCTGTAGCCTTATGTACTGAAATCAAACTGTATATGCAAAAACATGTATAACAAGAGTTACCTGTACTGCACATAGTTGTTGTATGACAAGCCTTAAAGTAAAAAACTGATATGAGCTATAAATATTGTTTGCATTGTTTTGTGTAATTTCATTAATATTGAAGAAATTATATATATATATATATATATATATATAAAATGTTATATTATTATATTATGTTATATCTTTGACTCCCTCCTACTAAATTCTGAGAAATTGGGTTGTTTAGAATAGTTGGAAGATTGTGATATTATGTTCAGTTAATGACATTGTAACGATTCATTTTTGGATGATTTAAACCAATGTTACCAAAGTGTGGTCTACACAGCCTCTACATGAACTATTAATAAAAAAAATCAAGCTATAAACAATTTAAAAAAAATGGATTTTTGTATTTCTGTTAAATTAATCAGTTTAGATATTAATTGATCAGATATTATGTAATGCACTGTATTTTGCAATTTTTTGTTCCTTTCAGTACTTCAGATTTCACAAAATAATTCTGATAAATCCTCTAGGTTACTCAGGAAGTCTCTGAAGTTCTGCACCTGGCCACTCTTCTCTGACTTCCATGCTTCCTTCCCTTCCTTGTAGTGGTAAAGTTGCTGTGAGATATGAAAATGTACACTGAAGTGTGGGAATATCTTTGATGCTACATCAAAGTGTGCTTCAAAGAGTGCTATATAACTCATGTTGCGGCCTTCATGCAAGTTTGGCGAGCTTTAGAACTGGGTCTCATCTTTTGTCCATTCCTGTGAGTTATACCTCATTTACTGGATGAGAAATTCAATGTTGCATAAAGACTAGTGCTGTTTATTGCTGGTACATACTCTGCCAAACCTTCTGTATAAATCACAATTCCTGTGATGTTTTTGAATCTCAGCTGGTAATGGTTATTCTTGTATAATGACTTTTTGAGAGATTGGGGGAGAAAGCTGTAAAGTCACTATATCAACTAAAGTTTCCTAGTATGTAGTATTACTGGAAATAATTTTGCTGAAAAAGAATATTTTGATTATAGTTGTAGGTATAATTTTTATGTGTAATATATCAATATAAAGTTTAATACATAACTGTTTTATTGAGACAAAAATTTTGAGATCTACAAATTTTGATCAGCTGTGTATAGCATTTCTAGAACATTATTCGAAAGTGATGTGAACTTCAGAAATCAGATGCATATTCTTTACTTCTCATGAAGAATCAGAATGTTTTAGTATTTTATGTTTTTAGCTTGGACAAAATAGACTATGAAATCTATGGTCCAAAATGTGTAAGTAGATTTATAATTTTTCTTTTAGTTGTCTTTAATGATTGTAAATAAAGGGAAGGGGGAAAAAACTGTCATCTCCAATCATTTATTAAAGTGATGCTTACAGAAGTTGATTTAATAATTTGGAGGTATGGGGAAGACTTGGTTTTTTTTTTTTTTAATTATTTTTTTTATTTTATTATTTTTTTTTAACTTCATGGAATGGCAAATTTGAAATGTTACGTATATTCCAGTTTCACATTTTCTTATAGATAAGCAGCTATAAGTTGTCTTTAAGACCTGATTGTTGTGTTGATGTTAATTTATTAATTTTCTGTAAGATAATTCTCATGATCACTTTGAAATGCAGTTTTGTATGGTATGACTAAAAGATGTAAACAGTGTTGCTTTGATATTCAAAAACTTAAATATATTGATGTATTTGAGTTATTCCAGAATGACATTATTGGCAATTAGTCAACTGACTGAATAGATTTTACAACTCAAATAGGCTACATGTTCTTTATCTTAAATGCTATTCATTTCTTAAGAGAAATTCACTGTTGATTAATTTAAACAAAAAATTTATCTAAATAAAAATGAATAAAAGATTTTATTTATTCTTGAATAAAATTGAACCTTTTATTTGATGTAAAATTTATTTGTGAATAAAAGAATTTTTCAAAGAAAATTATCTTCCCTTGCAAATAATTTTATCTTGATTGTAGAGTTGAATAAATCAACTTTGCAAATAGTTTTTGAGGGAAATTTGAGAGAAAGTTACTATTAAATTTTTGATAAAATGGCAGTATTTTCCAAATTTGAGAAACATTTCAGTTTTTGCCTATTTACATTGTAGGATGGCATTTTTAAAAACATATTCTAAACTAAAACCATAACTGAAGTTTCAGATAAAATTTACATGTTATAGTAACTAATAAGAATTGACTTTGGAGCCAATAAGTTTTATGAGTTTTTGAATGAATTTTTTTCCAGATTTATGGTTGTACTCTTTTATTTTTGTTAATAAAGCAAGAGTAGAAAAAATGATTTGGAATCCTATGAGCAGGGAAATATATCTGCAGAAACATGATATAATATCAGGTAATCAAAAACGTTTGTGCCATTTTTCATAATAAAAATTAAACAATTGCAGAAATTTTTATAAGATGTTTTATTCATTAAAATAAGCACCTTCACAATCTACAACTCTTTCTCAGCAAGATGCAAGTTTGTAAATTCTGCTTTATAAAATGTTTTGTCTTTAGAAGTAATAAACCTGGCAAATTCCTCTTTAATCTGTTTTATTGTGGAACTGTATTTCACATGTGATTGTCTAGCACCAAAAAAGGATGATAATTGCTTGGGGAAATGTCAGGAGAATATGGGGGATATCTCCCATCTTAAAGCACAAATCTTCTCATGAGTAAGTTTTGCAGTATGAGGTTTTGCGTTGTCCTAAGATTAGCACTTTCTTCCGATTAACTAGTCCTGGCAGTTTCTGAAGTAGTGCATCCTGTACATGCTCAGGCATCAAGTAGATCTCTGCCATAATTGTTTGGCCTGCAGCAAGAAACTCGTAGTGGACAATACTGACTCCAGTCCACCACACACACACACACACAAAGAATAGTCTTCTGGGGATGGAGTGTGTGGTACAGGGTTGTTTGTTGACAACCAATGATAAGTTCACTTCCTGTTAGAGTACAAGATCCATTTTTTATCACAAGTGAGCAAATAATCCAAAAAACTGCTCTTTTTTATGACGTGAAAGGAATGAAGAACAAATTTGCAGAACTCTACCAAAAAACTGCACAAATGTTTTTGTTACCTGATGTTTTATATGATATGTATAATTTTTCAGGTTTCTATTCACATTTTAAACTTACATTTTTAACAAAGGTCAGATTTTCAAAACAGTTTGTAGTGAACTTCAGGATTACAGTTATACCAAGTTTCAAATTATATTACTTTTTCAAAATTATAATGATTTTTCAAAATACAGTTAAAATATATACAAAAATCCATTAAAAAAAAAAAAAAAAAGAAGAAATTTTTATGACAATGACACATTCATAGCAACACTTCATTGAAATCTTGCATTATGATCCATTTCTTCAACATATCTGACAATATCTAGAACTGGGAAGGTTGGCTGTTATGGCATGAGGTAGTTATCTTCACTGGAGCAGAAGATTGTGTACTTAAAAGTTTTTATTTCAGGGTGCAATTCCAGAGCAAAATAATACTTATTTTGCTCTGACAACAAATGCATTTTTATTTTCCTGCCAGTTGTGAATGTTTGAATACTGTTGGATGCTGAATTCTTGACATTTTTAAATGGCAGTCTTTTTAGGTCTGAAAAGATGGCCACAGCAGTATTTCTGGCTTCAGCAATAGCAAATTCAAAAAGCTGGAGAAAATGTTTCTACAGTATTTAGCAGAACAGCAAAATTGCACTACTAGTCATCTACTGGATGTAACTTGCATCACATTGCAGCGATAAAGTGATTTTTATCACTGCAATGTGATCCATTTTTATCCTGAAACATTAGGATGCTTTGACAACATTACTTTATCTGCATTAGTAGCAACACTTGCCTGTTCAAACCAAATTCTGTATATAGAATACCTGTTGGAAGAAATCTGGTATACTGAGTTGAGAGTATAGTCAGCCAAAATATATTTCTAGATATGTAGTTACCAGTGACTTGGGGGGGGCTTTTGCCATTCATGCCTAAAGTAGGTGCAGATGATGAATTTATTTGAAGCAGAGGTCGGCAACCTTTACAGACTCGCAGGCCACATTCAACTTTTATTATTAATAATCAGGCTGTAAGCGTTTAAGAGACAATAGTGAGTGAAAAAAAAGTACTTATCAGTTTTTATTATATCAATCTTAAAATCTCGATTGTCAGATGAAGTTGCCTTTGTTATCCCCACTTGTGATGACTCGCATGTTTGACTCGTGCCAAGTTGCACGGGAATATCATGAAGTATAGGTATTAAATTAATTTTAATTTATTATTCATATTATAAAATGTATTATTTAGGTAATTAAACATACATGCCATGTAAGTATAGCCGACCTCTTCTGGGCCGCCTGTTGCCGACCCCTGATTTGGAGTAATAATTTTAAAAATTTACAAATGACTTTAAGTTCAGATAGATGTTCCCTTATTTTTGAATGTGTTAGATTTCTTTTTGGTTATCTATCTTTTATTCACAAATAAATATTTTATTATTCATATCTTTCTAGATAAATTTACTTTATATTGTGTATATAATGCCAAATGGGGATTTTTTCCCCCTCTAGCCGTGATTGAAAATAGTCATCAAATCATTTATGTTAAAGTTTATATGCATACTGTAAAGAAAATGTATTCATCTGTTGGCATTGTATTAAAAAAAATCATATTTTTGTAAGTTTTTGATTTAAGTAGTTTAGAATTTACTCCATACTAAAATAAAGTTACTTCTTGTGTATAGCCTGCTGAGTGCCATATTGGAAATCTATCATTAGCTATCTGACATTTTGTAAACTAAAAATGAAAGAATTTTATTATAAATTTAGAGGATATACATTACCCCAGATCTTGTACTTCAGTTACTGTAGTTAGTCTGGTGTCATTTTTCAGCTTATGGCTTTCAAGCATTCATGATTGTGCCAAAAAATACTATAAGTTTGAGGCATTAAAAGTATTGTGGTATTTCAGATTTCCAATAATCATTGTGCTCAGCAGGTTACAGCTCTGAAGCTGGTGCTACATTGTTAATGAAAATCAAACAAATAGAATTATTAGATTGGGTTGAAAAACATTGTCCTGTTAGAAGAAAAATATTTTCAAAAATTGATATGGGTGTACACACTCTTTAGATTAATGTGGATATTAATGTTGCATTATAATTGCATAAACATTGTCATTTTAATCAAAGTAGTAAAATACTTAAATAATTAAGTTTAGCTTCCAAATTTTCTGTGTTGTAATGTGCTGTGTGTGTGTGCATGCGTGCGTGTGCGCATGTGTATATATGTATAAAAGTTATATTTTGCAGTGGAGCACATATCTATGCATGTTGGAGATCTAAAACATTTTAGAAATGGTTTTAGCTTAAGAACAATTCATATTTTTATTTTCTCCTAATAAAATTTGGATGATTTGGAAAAGATGAATACTTTATAATTTTGTGCAAAAGTTTAATTGTTGATAATCATGATGCACATTTCTCTTGTAAATGCTGTAGATACATTGCTATATATTTCAGAAAAAAAATACTAAAAACAGGAGACCTTTATTATATTTGACAACATTTGATCATTACCTGTTGTAGTACTTGTATAGATTTGCTTGTCATATGCTAATATTGCCTAATTTGCAGTGTGCTCCTTTATTACATTCCATTACATTTTTTATCAAGAAATGATTTAAAGACATTTCATTTTTAGCTTATACATTTTTCATTCTATGGTTGCTATGTACTTTTGAGAGAGTACAATTGCAAGTTGTTACATTATGTAGTACTAAAAGTGTAAATGCATGCTTTGCATATAACTATCTCATTTAGCACCATGAAAAAATGTTAAAATATAAAATTAATTCAATGTAATACATTGCTTCAATATAGTTGCAACTCATAATACAGAAAAATGTTATTCAAAATTGTAATATTTGCAATGTTCATTGTTTGTGATCAGTTTGTGATATACTGAAATATCAGTACAGGGGGGGTCCTCGAGTTACATCAAAGATCCGTTCCTACGGACCGACGTAAGGCGATTTTCAATGCAAGTCAGAATTACCATAGCCTAAGTTACTTACCTAACCTAAAACACCCTAAAGTCATACGTATATATCTAGAAACAGAATGAGGTCATAGGAAAATGAAAGGGAGAACATAATTACTGTATAGTACAGAAAAATGACAAAAATGAAACTGATAAAAACAAAATAAGAACAATCCCCAAAATGACAAGTGAAACTATACATTCTGTACAAGTGATTAAACAAAAATGAAAATAATTCTTTACCTTTTATCCTGTGGTTGAAGAGACAGTTGAGGTACCAGCACCTGCTGCAGGCCTCTCTACCGTTGTGAAAAAATGTTTCAGGCTAGTCTGGAATGATACCATCCTCTTCTCCTCGTATATCTCCCTCTAACACTGCAGGCAGTTCGTAACCCCTCGGAAGACCTTTATGTACCTAGCAGTGTTGGGATCCTCAGCCTCAAACTTGGCCAGCCCATCCTCAATGAGGGCAAAACCTTCTGTCAAGCCCTTGGTGGTTTATCTCCTGGGTTCAGGGGTTGGAACCATTTCCTCCTCCTCAATCAGTGCTTCTCTAACTAAATGAGGTCTTCTGCTGACAACTCCTCCCCATGAGATGCCAGAAGCTCTGTGACATCTTCAACTTCCAAATTCATCTGCTTCTATAGGGCAACAACTGTCTCCGCATAGCCATGGAAATCATTCACAAACTGGGGACAGTTTTTTTCACACATCTTCTTCTGCTTCACTTCATCCCAAGCATGCTCAATGTTTTGTATGGCATTATAAATGCTATACGATTTCCAAGTCTTTGAGGGGTAATTTCCTGTCTTTCAGTTGCCCTGAAAGCCATAGCAAATGTCCTGCGGAGGTACTAGGCCTTAAAGGAAGCAATAACACCCTGGTCCATAGGCTGCAAAAGGGCTGTGATGTTTGGTGGAAGGTAAACCACCTTAACATTAGGGTGAAAGTCATCCAAGTGGGCAGGGCAACCAGGGGCATTGTCTAGCACTAACAATGCCTTAAAGGGCAGACCCTTGGCTGTACAGTACCTCTGAACTTCTGGCACAAAATGGTTGGTAAACCAGTCCTCGAAGATTTGAAGTGTCACCCATGCCTTCTTATTGGACCTCCAGATGACAGGCAGTTGACCCTTCCAAATGCCCTTTAGTGCCCTTGGATTTTCAGCCTGATGGACCAACAAGGGCTTCAGTTTTAAATCGCCAGCAGCATTAGCCCCAAGAAGCAAAATCAGTCTCTCCTTACCAGCTTTATGGCCTGGTGCTGCCTTCTTCTCGTTGGCGATATAGGTACGATTAGGCATAAGTTTCCAAAATAGGCCTGTCTCGTCCACATTAAACACTCGTTGAGCACTGTAGCCCCCCCCCCCTTATCTCAGCCAACCCCCCTCAGGAAACTCACCAGCTGCTTTATCATCACCACTAGCAGCTTCACCTTGCACCTTAAGGTTATGTAAATTGCCCCGAGCCTTAAACTGCATAAACCAACCTTTACTAGCATTGAACTCTTCACCTGCACTCGTTTTCCCCCCCTTTCACTTTTTCAATGCCTCGAACAATTTTTTCGCCTTTTCTTGAATTAACATCAGGCCAATTGGGATACGGCATTAATGCTAGTCTTCCAGCCAAAGAACAAGAAGCCTTTCCATCTCAATCACGAGCCTACCACGTTTTTTCATAATCACAGTCGATTTCATGGGCGCCAATCCTTTCACGTGTTCAAGGATGCAAACTTTATCCTTGATAATAGTCCCAACTGTGGTACGACTTAAGTTCAACGCATGGCTGATGTTCGCTGGCATTTCTCCCTTTTAATGTCTAATTTCACTTCTAATGTAATGGCTTTGACATACTGCCATTAGAAGAGTCTGCCTTACGTTTGGGAGCCATATTGAAGGGTAAAAAGTCGCAAAAAAACACAAACACAAAAGTGAGACAGCAGATGTAAACAAAGCATGCGGTACCCAATGAGTGTATGCTGGGACCCAAGTGACACCACCTCTCCCAAACAAACGGCGCGTAACGGCATATTCTTCCACCACGCTCACAAAAAAGTTCACCTGTGACGTTTTGAATTTTACGTTGCGCTGCTTCATGTTGAAATTTATATTTTAAATTATTTATGGGATTACCGCCGTAAAGTCGAAACGACATAGGTCGAGGACACCCTGTATATCATAATGCATTATATGATGCTATATTGTTTAGAATGTGCTAATTTTGATAATCCTCTTTAAAAATTTTAGCCATAATCTAGCTTGTAACCATCTTTTGAACAAAAAAAAATTGATTTTTAATTTAACATTAAACTAAATGCACAGCGATAAATATATATTACACTATCTGTTATTGCTGTAGTTTTTCTCAACTAAGAATTCAGTCTTCATTTATTTTCCTTAAAAAAAAAAAAAAAAAGCATTTGTTTCAAAAGTTGTATATCTTGAATTTAATGAGAATGAATCTGGAACAAATCTTCAAAATTTTGGCTACTTCTAGATTTTTATCTAGATGTAAATTTGTAGCTAATTTTTTTTTCTCTACATGATGTATTTTCATATTTCTTTTTCATTTTAGACAGTTGTTGCCAGGTACAATAAAGGTATTGATGTTATCAAGTATGTACTTCATCTTTAGCCAATGTTTTAGGCCATTTATAAGTGTTATACAACCAGAATGTTTTTTGTAAATTCCAGCATATTAGCTCCAGTAAGCAATGTCATTGTCATGTAGCTTTGTGTACATTGTATTATTTTTCATATCATAGATTTTAAAAGTTATAACAGTATGTGAAAACAACAAATTAAATTTTTCAAAAGTTTAAATAAACTTTTTTGAAAGTTTTGAAGTTTAAATCATTATTTAAACATTTATTTCAGTGATTACTAGAAATTTTGTTATAGTAAAGAATTTTGATGTAGACATCACTTGTTGTTTTTCTTCAAACCTTTTAATGCAGGTACAAGATCCTAATCCAGAAATCCAAACTTGAGAATTGTCCATAATTCTTGTTTGGGAATTGATAATTCCCATTGATCTATTTTTTTAAATATTTTTTTAGATCTTATTTTCTAATATTGTTACCACTGAATTCTTAGTTTATTTAAAAATACCTAACTGCATCAAAGATCTTGGTCTTCCTTCTAGTATTTTTCTATCATCCTGCCATAACACATTTTCTTGCCGATCTTTCCTTTCTCTCATCTTTTTAAGTGACCCCCTACCAACCTTAGATTAGGTTTTTGCATGTTATTAATTGATAACATTGTTGATATCTTCATGATTATGTGATTCTGCCACTGATGTCATTACTTAACTCTTCTAATTTTACTTAAAACTATGTTATCTTTATACTGCAATCAACTGTTATTTAAAACTCACTTTTCACAAATTAAAATCTGTTTAAACTAATCCCCATATTAACTTTGCTCAATAGCCAAAATGTTTTCTTTGTGCTTTAGATTCTCCATTGGGAATACATATTTTCTTTTTTTTTTAATATAAAAACCTTGTGTAACCGTGAAAGAATGTGTGAAGTTCTATTTACCATATAATCGTGTTTCAAAGCTTTCTCTTTCACCTTGTATATCTTTTCTGGATTTAAAAAAAAAAAAAAATATATATATATATATATATATTTCCATGGTTTCTTCATGATTTTGGCCTAAGTAAAATTGTCTTATCTGTTTCACCAGAATCTAGCTTGTCTTTCCCTAAGTTTCTCTTCATTTCATTTATATAAGTACTGTGGAAGCTATACTACAATTGACTAGAAAATTTAATCTTCAGATCATGCCTCCTGAATGATGCAGTGTAGCTACTATAAAACTGATACCTCCATATCTGAGTATTTCTAGTCTAATATCTACTGCAGCTGCCTTTTACAATTCATGGATACATTTCCACTGAAATGTATCCATGAATTGCATTTCTCCTGGATATTTTCTTCTGGTGAAGTCTGAATTTTGAGTGATTTGAAGTTATTGAATTGGTTAGCTTATAATCTTGGGAATCTCTTCATCAGACATAACTACTATATTGATTAATATTTCCTAAATTGCATAAGCCTTTAATACTAAGATTTTAATGAGTTTAAAAAAAAATATAGTGCAGGAACTTTGCATGAATTGCTATGGATTATTTGTTTAACTGCTCTCTAATGCTGGATATTGAAATTCTTGTTAGTTACTATAAGACTATTCCAAAAGTATTTTTGACACCTCAAAGGACTCATCATGGAAATCTGCTCCACTCTACACACCTACCATTTGTTTTATAATTTCCTGTATCCAGTGTTAGGCATTTGAAATTTGGTTGCTTTTGTTTGTTAATGCAGTTAATTTCCTGCACTAATCTGTAATGTACAAACCAAGTTTCTCTGCATGAAAGCATCTGAAATTATGGCTACTATCTAATGAAGCAGTCCTTCCCCCCTCCCTTTCTCCAATATCAAACCTTTAATTGTTAGGTCCAAGAACTGGAAACAAAACATCCAGGTTTCAAGCTTCTAAGGCTTTGGATCTGTATAGATTTTTTCAGAAATTAGGTACTTTTTTCTGAACTAAAATATATTAACATTTTCTGAAATTTACATTCAGCAAACAAGGATAGCAAACTGTCCTCTTTTAAATGTTCTGTGAAAGAGAATGATCGGTTAATGGTTATGAAAGATATATATACACACAGTTCTTTAAATTGGTAATTTTTTTTTTAAAATAATGCAGTTAGCCTAAGATGCCATAGTCACCCATCTAGGAAGTCCCTTTGTCATACATATACAGTTCATCATACCTAGCCTTAAACATCTTCAAATTTTCTGTAGACACCACACTCAAGGCAAGGTATTCAAATCATTCACAACTCTGCATGCAAAAACCTGCTTCTCACACCCTCTTGTTCTATCCTAATCTCCCACCATTTTATGAAAAATCTCTTCAATGTTAACCCTATAACAATCCATTACTAACTTGTCTCTATCATATCCCTCTTCCTCCTATCCACTAGACTGTAAATTGCATCTTCTCAACCTTTCCTCATATTCAACATTCCAAAGATCAGAAACTACCTTAGTCATTTGTCTCTGGACCCTTTCCAACATCTCTTTTGTCTTTTTTAAGACCAATTCTGTGCACAATAGTCTATATATATATATATATATATATATGGCCTAATCAAGGCTTATACAATGGAACAAGGATCCTTTTACTTTTACAAATCAGTGTCCTCTGCATCATTCCCAGAATTCGTTGTTGTCCTCACAATTTTGGCAATGTGTACTCTAAATTTTAGATCCTTATCACTCCCAACATCTCTATTTCCTCCACTTCCATTAAATAGTATTTTTAATCCTTTCTCAGTGCTGTTTCCACTCTATTGAGCTTCTAACACGAGTTCCTCCCAGCATTTAAGCCTTAACACACAAAAATGTTTATTTACTTAGTTGCTGGTTTTATATTCACCATCTTCATATCAGTTTGTCACAGTACACAAACAGTAACAATTAGTAAATAGTGGAAATAGTTTAAAATGTAACAACACAGAAAACTGCAGTCCTAATTAGTACCATCTGTTGTTGGATACAGAGACTGACAAGTATTATGGCAGGTCTGAACTAGCCATAACTGTCTCCCAGATTTTTGATAAATTGTTACAGCCGTACTTCTTTAGGTTTGGGAAACATATTAAAGCTGTTGATTCCAAAAACAGTAACTTGTAATAATATGTGAAGCACTGTTTTTTCTCATCGCCTGAATGAAGGGGTGTCCAAGGCATGGACACCTGACAGTTGCTATGGCTAGTCCAGACCTGCCTTAGCAATTATGCCAAATGTTTTCTGAGGTAAATGTCAACCAATCTTGCTATCTGTCTATAGTAAACCACTTTGTATACATCCTGAATGTGATAAAGGAGAGTTTTCCTTAGGTAAACAGATGAAGGCTGCTAGTTTAGTTTTTATATGGTTTAAAGGTAGTGTAGATCTGGTATTAAGCACCCTGGATATCTTTTTGGATTTGCCCTGAATGTATGAGAGGGAAGTTTTACTGTGATCTTGTGTAATAGGGAAGAGATTTGAGGGTACATTTAGTTTCTTTTTCTCTTTTATGGGATTATGGCTGGCTATTATAGAAAGTGTGGCAAAGACAGGTGAGTTCAGCAATAAGAGAGCATTAGAGCAGAGCTCTGGCTCTGTGTGTGTTAGTTTTTAGCATATATTGTTGTGCTGGATCGTGTGATTGTGCAAATATCTTCCACTACGCATAGACACTTTAAATAGAACAAAATAATGAACCATCTGTTTCCAATACAATGCCAGTATCTTCCCCATTCAGTAATTAATACCATATGACTCGACCATGGTATTCTCCTGAGCTTGTAATTTCCAGCATTGCAATTCAGCATGTATCATTTCTATTTAATTAAAACATAAAATAAATAACTTTTATTATTAAAAGACCAGAAGATAAATGATAAAATATACAAAGAGCCAACAATCACGTTATAGATTGGAGAAACAGTTCTATGCCTTGCAGCGAGAATGACTACAGATACAGAACTTTAAAAGAAGCAGCTGTGGTACTATGCACAGGCAATAATTTAAATAGAAATCAGGGCATTGTTCTTAAAGACATATGGAAAAATCTCATCTCTCTCAGTTCGACAGAATTACAATATGCAAATAATTACAAAACACGTGGTCATGTACCGGAATCTGACTGAAGCTTTCGAACACATGCACGCCTTCCAACAGAAGGAACAAAATGTAACGGCCTAACAGTTACTAAAGTGTATGTTTGAAATGTAACTCAATGTATTTGTTTTCACACCAGTTCAGCCTTGAAAATGCTAGACAGTGGCTAGTGAAACTTGTTGGCTCTTTGTATATTTTATCATTTATCTTCTGGTCTTTTAATAATAAAAGTTATTTATTTTAATACATCAGACCAAATATGTACAATTTAATTGAAACATCTTGGCTGATCGCTGTTGCCATCTGGTGACAAACTAGTCGCATCCTTAACTGAGACCCCCCCCCCCCTTCTGAATGCTATGATCAAATCTAACACCGAGTTTCTTCTTTCATGAGTTGCTGGAGGAAGTTGTCTCTACCTATATCATCACAACAATTCAAGGAAATTCTCCTTTATTCATAGGTTTTCTCAACTACCCAATCAACATTTGGCTAATGTAAGTCACCCATTTCTTCGTCCTCTGCAAACGAACTGCCAGGTCTGTAACAACCCACCGTATATGTTTCATCTCATTGGTCTACAATTCAGAGCAGATAGTGCCGAATGGTTATTGAAACATTTAATATTTCATGTAGTGACTACAAACTTGAGGATAGAATGAAGATTCATGGATTAAAAATTTCGTTTATAGGCAGAAATTGATAAATATCTGTTTCTAAAAGGGATTTTTTTAGAGTAATGCCAAAGAAATTTTTCAATGAATATATGAAGATAAAGAATCACACCTGAAATTTGTGCAAGAGTGCATCTAGCAGGAGGACTGGCTCCTTCACTTTTAGAATGCTGAATTGATTGGAACGGGTTGCCAGAGGCAGTTGTGTGAGCACTTGGTTAATGAATGAGTTTGATACACTATCTGATAAAAACATGGATGCCTTCTCATCCCAACTCTAACATGAAAGGCATTAATGGGAGTTGGTCAACCCTCTGCTGGAAGAAAGGCTTTCCACTTGATATGGCATGTTGCAATAATTCCTTTCCATTCTTCCAGCCGATCATTAAGGTCGGTTACTGGGCGATTCGGCCTGGTTCTCAATCGGCGTTTCAATTCATCCTACAAATGTTCGATTGGGAATCTGTGCAGGCCAGTCAAGTTTGACACCTATATCATTAAACCATTCCTACAGACCTCACTTTGTGGATGGAAGCATTGTGTTGATACAACAAAAGGTCTTCACTAAACTGCCACAGTACTGTTGTACTTTGGAAGTAAAGAATTGTCGAGAATCATAGTCTGCTGCATTGACTCATTCCTTGTTACTGTAAGTAGGGGGGGCTCAGACCAGATCATGATACCTCCTCCACCATACTTTACGTTTGGTGCAAACATTCAGGTATGTAGTGGTCTACTGGCATCCTCCATACAGACACATCCGTCACACTGCCAGGTGGTGAACGGGCATGGAAACCCAATGTACTTAATTTCCCGACGACTAGCTATGGTGATGACGTTGCTTACAGAGGCATTTCTGGAACTTGGTAGTGAAAGTGTTTCAACCAAGGACAGGTGTTTTTTTTTTTCTTCACGATTCGACAGTTCCACTCTGAGATTTTGACCTACCCCTACATGATTGTGCTGTTGTTGCACCTAGGCGTTTCTACTTCACAATACAGTTAATCAGGCAGCTGCAGCAGGGCAGAAGTTTCTCAAAATGAGCTTTGTTGCAAAGGTGGCATTCTACGATTGCCACTTTGAAAGTCCCAGCTCTGCTTACTGCACTAAGCAAATATGGCGTTAACAAAGGCCAATGACAAGTGATCACTGTCTCGCTGGCACACAAATTGAATCTGGGAAGTGCCACAGCAGATGCAACAATTGATTTCTGTTAATGAATGCATACTTGTGCATCCATGTCTCAGATTAGGACTGGAACCCATAGCTTGTTAGTTGGAAAGTGGGTACTCAGTCATTTCGGCTGGAATCATCATAATAAACTTTTTCATATGAAACTGGCTAACACATCTACAGTTGAAAAGCTCTATAAAGGTTTGTCGACTGCAGGTCTTTCCTACCAAAGGGCATCATCATTACCGAATGAGTTAGGGAACTAGTAAATAGGCTGAAAATTTAGAAGTGCTGGGGATCGAATGGGGGACTTTCATATGCTAATTGGCCTTTGAAGAGAGGAAGGGGGATTAACTGTGTTTAATCCTGTTTGACAGTTACTTCAGCTGTAATTCCCAAATGACAACCACCACCTAACTTCTCTACTGCAATATGTCAACTTACGGCAGTAAGCACATTGTAGTGACCTGGCTGTATGTTTGCTACAGTACGAATTCAGCTGACTCCCAAGCCATATTTATGTCTTTAGACTGCAATTTTCAACCAGGGCAAGCGTCAGCTACTAGGCGGGGCTGCAGGTGGTGGACAGAACGGCTTGCAGATATGTAAGCTAGTTGCAATGAGGGGCAACCTGACCAGCCCCGAACGGAGGCGGTAGTGCTAATAGGGCATTACCAAACACTGTAACATGGTCAGGTCTTCATATCGCATCGTCCGGCATGTCTGTTACCAAGGGCAGAGAAGGAACTGGTCGAGGAAGCCAAGTGCTGCCAACTAAATTTAGTCGGGCTCTCTTCGACCAAGAGGAGAGGCTCTGGAACTATTGACCTGGATGGGGGGGGGGAACTACTACTACTCTGGTGTGAGCCCAACAGTGTCTGCTAAGGTGGGTGTGGGGATACAAGCCCCGGCTGTCAGACTGTGTTAAGGCTCCAGCTGGAAAACCACAACTTTGCTGTGGTGCAAGCCTATGCACCTAATCTGGAGTCAGAATACTCTGCCTTCCTAGAGGAAATGGATGCTGCTTTTGACAGGATGACAGACATGGAATCAGTCCTGCTGATGGGTGACTTTAATGCACATATTGGAACAGATGACCAGACATGGAGGGGGTGTGGTTGGGAGGAATGGAAACCCTGACCTTAATGTGAATGGGTTGAAATTGTTGGACTTCTACTGTACTAACAGCTTGTCCATAATGAATACCTTCTTCGCACCGAGAAGTCCATAAGTATACCTGGCACAGGGATACACTTGGACAAAGGTCTCTCTCTCTGATTGACTTTTTTATAGTCCCAATAGACCTATTTTCCTCAGTGCTGGACGTTCTGTGAGGAGAGGGGGCAGAACAACTGACCACCACCTTGTTGTCTGCACTCTATGGCTACAGAAACCAAATGCTACCATCAATACTGGTAGACCTAAGCAGCTATACTGCATGAAATGGGAGACATTGGAAAATAAGGCTGTGAGAAAGAATTTTGTAGATGCAGATAACATCTCCTCCAGGTTCAAAGAGATTCCCAAGCATACTGCAGATGAGGAGTGGGAGCTGTTCAGATAGCTGTCACTATCTCTTCACTCTCATGCTGTGGCAGAAAGTGGCAACAGGCAGTGAGAAAAGGACCTCTTGTTGGAAACAAGAGGTCCAAAAAGTTGTCTGGGCAAACAAGGAGGCCTAACATGGCTTAGGGTCAGGTCACCTGAGATGCATCTCCAGTACACTGAGACGCAAAAAGTAAGGTTTGGGAGTCCTTTGGAGAATGATTACTCATCCTATGCAAATGCAAACAAAGTATTCTGTCATACCATTCGCTGCCTTCGAGGGAGGAAATCATGCACAGCAAGGGCAATTAAGGCCTCTGATGGTACACTTCTAATAACTGAGAAGGATATCCTACACAGATGGAGGGAATACTTTGAGAGCCTTCTCAACCCAGGTGGCACAGCAGTAATCACTTTAGCAACATTGGCTGCTAAAGTGATTACATTCTCTCTGGCTTTATTTACCAATTATAGCAAATATCATACTATATAAAATATTCTGCCTGCAGTGCCCTCAGCCCAAAATGCTTGCATTTAGCAACATTGAACTGGCATTGTTATTTGCCATAGAACCAGTTTCAGATCAGCCTGCAAGAATCAGGATCAGAAATGATACTTAGCACCTTTCCCAACTTTGCTTTATTGGCAAATAATTGTATATTACCGTCCAAGACCAATCCTGATATCGTTAGTCTACAAGTTAAATGACAATGGCCCAAGTATAGAACTCTGTAGTACCCTAATGGTTACCTATCTCTTAAACGTTGCACTTTATACATTGGTTTCTGTTACTTATCATTCAGCTGCTCTCCTATCCATATCACAAGTCTATTTTGCATACCCAAATTACTCTCCATTCTTATTGTCAACTCTAAAGATGTCACAGTGACTGATACCAACTATTAGTTGCTAGACATCTTTAGAGTTGACAGCAAAAACTGATTTGTAAGCACAATAAGGTTGACATTAACAGCAAAAGGTATTAAAGTCAGCTTTAATTACTTCCTAAAGAGATCAAAATTATTATTCAAGGCAGTTAACCGTAAAAACTCCTTTTGAATAGTAAAAAATGCCAGAAAACAAAATATCCATTCTTTTGAAAATATTCAAGATAAGTAGAAGGAAAGGCTACTGAGATAAGAGGCACAAAATATTGTTTTTCTTTATCAACTGCCAACATTGCTTTTTTTTTTTTTTTGCAATATGATCTGTTATAAAGGGGAGGGGTGCTGTGGCAACCAAGTATTGGTGGTATAAGCTTAATACCATAAGTTAGAGGAAACCCTTCATATCTTTCTGTAGCCTATTCCCCTTAATCATTACCTATCCCACAACCCTCTCTGGCTTCACATATCCTCTTCCCCCATGCTATCCTATTCCTTTTTTGTCTACTCATATATTCACTTCCACTTGGAGCATACATCATTCTCACACTGTATCTATCCCTGTCCACCTTAACCCTTCTTGTTTCCATGTTTATCTCGCACTCCTGCTCTCTTATTCTCCTCACTCACATTACTCATCCTTTAATCTCACCTACCTTACTCCTCCACAGCTTCTATCAACAGTCTCTCCAGATGAGACACCAGAATCATTTGAAACATTCAATAACTCGTACTCTCTTCTTCCTTCCAACTCACTCTATACACTTATTCACAAACTGTACTTCTTTCTTCTCGCACATTTCTGCTTAACATACTATTCATGATTTTTGCTCTGTCTTAACCATCACTGTCGTACGTGGGTATACCTTTCCTACTATGCTATTTTCTTTTATTCTCCTTAGCAATCTCTTGATATCCCATTCTCACATTCCCTTTTGTTTCTAACAAATCATTTGTTCTTACAACTACTAACTCTTTCTGACTTGCTCCTGATATCCAGAACCTCAATCACTCTGCTTGATCTGCTTCCAGGAAAACAAACTTTGTGCATTCTCTTATAATGCCTCTAATAGTCCCATAAAGTTCTCTTCATTTTATTCTACATATGCTTCATTTTCAACTCTGCTTTCAAATCAGAAAGCATCATTCACTCTGGTTATCTTGCCATGAACCACAGATGCTTTCACTTGCACTGTTTCTTCAGTTTCACATATTTTCATATTCAGTCACACTCGTTTTTTTTTTCGCATGCTTATTTCAGATAAGCTTTCGCATATCATCAGACCCGCTTTTTCACCAGTCACAATCTTTTTCTTGCCATTTTGTTTTTTTACAACTCCATGTTTCATACTCTGATTCCAACAAGCCTCAAGTTCATCAGCATGGCACATTTCCTGCAAGCATGCTTCTCTTATTCAACCTCTCTACATAACATTATCAAAAAATCCACTCCAAGTTATTTTGCTTTCCTGTTGACCTATGTAATGATCTCTCTCTCACTACCCTTTTGTTGCAGAGTGCAGAAGAAACAGAGAATTTAAAATAATACACAGTATAAAAACTCAATTTACCATTGAAAATGAAGGAGCAGATTTCCCTAATGATGTATGTCTATTTTAATTTCAGTTGGAGTCATACCTTTCTTTTCAAAATATTTGATGGCATGATAATGTTTTCCATTTTTATAAAAAAAAAAAAAAAATGCTCTACACACTTATTCTGATGGTTACTGAACAGAAACTACTCATCAGATGTTTTGAAATTTTTCATGTTCCCTCTAAAATGAAAGATTAGAAGGCAAAATAAAAAAAAAATATATATATATTGCTGTTTCATGTACTATCTCTGAGGCCATGAACTTTTCAAATGCCATTTGTATAAGATCTGATAATATTTGAGTGCTGACAAGTGACATTATTTGGAAGAAAATTGTTGACAGGTAATTAATAATGTAAATTATGTAGTACTGTCCGTAGTATCCTGTACATATCAGGAAATTGAGTTTTAGCAAATTTTTGAGATGATCAGTTTGATGGGAGAGACTTTTTATGAATTCAATGTTTTTATACATGATTTTATATTGTATGCACAACTATTTTATTTTGACATGTGACACTTAAAAAGTTGAATCATGCTATTATTATTATTACTATGACATCTCCAAGGACTCATCACAGGAGGACACTAGACTCTGCTACACACATCTCACCATTTTCCCCTACCAGTTAATTCTCCAAATACATATGACACCAGTACCATGTACTGCCCATCACCACAGCAACAGCATTTTTTTTTTTCTGTAGATTGTGTTCTCATGTTCTCTATAAACATGAGATCTTTTGCAAAAATAAAAATTCAAACTAAAATAATGACTTTATTTGACAGTCGAGATGTAGATCATTTTGGACGTGTAATGGACACTACCCATCAAGGATTCAGTTCTTGCTTGGCAACTCATACAATGTTAGGTAGGGTTGGGACTAATGGGGGTCTTAAATTCATGTACACTAATACTAGGAGTATTAGGAACAAGAAGGAAGAGTTTTTGGCCATGGTTGGCACTTCCAGACCACAGGTTATAGGTATTAGTGAAACATGGCTGACTAGATGATATAACTAGTGGGATTGAATGTGATGGGTATAGTGTGTTCAGGAATGACAGAGAGAATAAAATGGGGGGAGGAGTATTGTTGATGATAGCTGATGAGCTCCGGCCAAGGAGAATAGAAGTTGAATTGCAGGATAGAGAAAAGAGCACATTTGAGGCCATTTGGTGTGAGATTGTGGCTAGCAGAACTAAATATACAATTGGGTGCTGCTATAGACCAGGTGATGGAAAAGATGGTGGTGACAGTATGCACAAGCAAATAGAAGAAATGGGTGGAAGGAGGGTGATTATTATGGGAGATTTCAACTATGGTCGCATTGATTGGAGTGAGGAGAGGACACACGGGAGGAAGGAACTGGACTTTATGCGGTTATTAAGGGATAACCATCTGCGACAGCATGTAATGGATAATACTAGGGGTCAGAGAGTGCTTGACCTAGTAATTACATCTGAGGATTTGGCTGTAACAAATATGACCACATTGCCACCAATCGGTGAGAGTGATCATAGGGTCTTAACTTGGGAGGTGGCTAAAGGTGTAGAATTTTCAATTAAGACAGGGTACATGTGGAATTATCGGGCTGGAAAGTATGACAAGCTTAGGAGTTTGATTGGTTCAGTGCCATGGCATGTACAACTGCAAGGACTAGAAGTTGATAGTGCATGGGAGGTAGTTAAGAAGTGCTTGCATGAAGCAATGGCTGACTGTATACCTAGAGTCCGAATAATAAATCAAGTAGGGGTTAAATGGATGAATAACACCATTAAGTTTGAGTTGCAAAAAAAGAAACAACTATGGAGGGAATTTAAGGAGAAGGGTGACCGGCAGGCACATGAACGGTATAAAGCGCAGGCCAGAAGGGTGATGAGTGTGGTAAGAAAAGCAAAAAAGGATTACGAAAGAACATTGGCCATGCAGGCTAAAGAGAATCCCAAACAGTTTTTTCATTATGTTGCAAGTAAAAGGAAAAATGTACATGGCAGATTGATTTTAAAGAATGCCGATGGTAGGGAGGTAACTGAATCAGTTGAGATAGTTGAGTTACTGAGTGAGCACTTTGCAAAAGTATATCATCCAGGTGGTGACATTGCAGAAACGAATAAACCAGTAGATTATACGGGAATTGTGGTTAATGAAGTGGAGGTGAGTAGTCTATTGCATAACCTCAATGTCAATACATCTGTGGGATTGGATGGTATACCAGCTCGTGTTGTACGAGAAGCAGCTAAAGAATTGTCAGTACCCTTGACCATTTTGTTTAATTTGAGTCTCGGGTCTGGGTTAGTCCCGAGCGGGTGGAAAGAGGGGAAAATAGTTCCACTGCATAAAGGTGGTTCCAAGACTGCTGTAGTAAATTACCGACCGATTAGCATATCAGGAATCATTGTCAAGGTCTTAGAGAAAATAGTCAAGAGGAAAATACAAGATTGGATAGAAGAAAATGGGATACTGTATCGGGGACAGCATGGTTTTGTGAAGGGTAGGTCATGCCTTAGTAACTTGCTCACGTATTATAACACAGTGACGGCTGAACTGGATAAGGGTAATGGGTTTACGGTGATTCTACTGGACCTTGCCAAGGCCTTTGACAGGATTCCACATGGAATTCTAATCAGTAAATTGCAGCATATGGGAATGGACATAGGGTTGGTGAGATGGATAGGAGGGTGGTTAACGGAGAGATATCAGAGAGTGGTTTACTCGGGAGTAGAGTCCACAAGACGGCCTGTGACTAGTGGTGTGCCACAAGGATCTGTTCTTGGACCACTGCTGTTTAATCTGTTCATAAATGATATAGGAAATGATCTGAGAGGAACAGTTCATTTGTTTGCGGATGATGCGAAGTTGGGTAGGGCAATAATGAATGCAGATGACGTCAAAATTTTGCAGGATGATTTGGATAGATTGGAGGTCTGGGCTAAGGAGAATGGATGTCAGTTTAATGTGGCAAAATGTAAGGTTATGCATTTTGGGGTGAAAAGATTGGCGGCAGTTTATTGCATTGGTGGAACCGTGCTCCAGGAAATTGATGAGGCACAAGATTTAGGAATGTTGGTAGATAAGGAATTGAAATTTAGGGGACACATTGCAAAAGTGACCAAAACAGCTCATCAAATCACTTGGTTGCTGAAGAATACGTTGACAAGCAGATTATTGTTCCTCTATATCGAGCCTTGATAAGACCCCATCTAGACTACTGTGCTCAGATTTGGTCATCTAGGTTTCTTCTTGATGGGGAGAGGATCCAGAGGCGAGTGACCAAGATGATAGCAGGTCTGTGGAATGAACCGTATGAGAACAGGTTGAGGATTTGTGGGTTGCAAAAATTGGTTGATAGGCGGAGGAGGGGAGATATGATTGAGACATTCAAATTACTGAAGGGTTTCTATAAAATTAATTCAGAAGATATTTTTGAGAACAGGGCTGGTTGTGGGAGGACTAGGGGACATCCATGGAAACTGGGCAAAAGTGTGGTTAGTAAAGGTGTTAGAGCTGGGTTCTTTACTTTTAGAGTAGTGAATGAGTGGAATGCGCTCCCTGAGTCTGTGGTGGATGCTGTGACAGTGAATGAGTTTAAGGCGAGGTATGATAGATACTGTATGAATGTCAAATAGTTGTGATGAATATGATTTGGGGCCTCCCTCGATGAGTCCAATGACTCCCCGGAGTTGCCCGTAATAATAGTAATAGTAATGTTAGGCTGGTTGACTGAGTGAAATCCCACTGAAGGCAAATGCAAAAGCTTTAAGTTAGAATTGTGGTGAATGAACCCACTGCACACATGAGTGGTGTGAAAAAGTACTCTGGGTTAAAGACCAATTTCTAGAGTAAGGAAAGTGGATTATCTAATAATGCACTGTACCTTTTATCGGTAGATACACAAAAAGAGCTGGATAAAACAATGCAATTCACTGTTTTATTCCATAGTTACACTTGAATTGGTTTCATCTTGTTAACTTACATTTTACTGTCTACTTCTGATAACAATGGAGGAAGTGAAGGATTCGAACCTGTTTAAAAGTAATTTGGAATCTGTTCTGCATGTGTTTATAATGAATCCCAAAATGTTTCTGTATCAGGTGCTAGAGTAGCTGGAGAACATAGCAGTGGATTTGAGCTGTGCTATTGTGCTATAAAAAAAGTGCTTTTTTAGCAGTGTATAGTGAGCCTTGCAAATTGTGCTACATTTTTTTCAGTAATACAAGTGGTGCTGCTTTTGGAGTGTAGTTGTTTATAGTGTTATTTTTGGGTTACCGAGAGGGCAAGGTCAGAGTCGGATCATCTATGGTGGAAGAGAAGATAAGTTTTTGAATTTAGTATAGTTAAATATGGTTTATACTTATAGTATTGCATAAGTAAATTAGCTTACACTAGAGCGTATAACATAGTATAGTAGTGTTTAGCATTTAGTAGTAGTAGTTCCTTGGCACTATTTTAATGATGGCGGCAGCTACAGCTCCAATTACAAATGGCGTCACCAAGTTCTTCTCTCTCTCCCCCCCCCCCCCCCCCCCCATAGGACTATTTTGTGGTATCTATGCGTCCTGGCTGTTGGATATGTGGCAGGTGAGAGAAGGGGAATTTAATGAGTTAGATATTACAATAACCGACCTCATTGCATCAGGGCTGGGAGAATCTCAACCTAGAGAGACGAGTAGTGTTATAGAGGGTGAGAATGAGGAATATGAACAAAAAAATAAGACTGGGGAGGGTGGAAGGCTTGAATGATTGTGAAGTTTTCGGAGGTTGTCTTGGTTGGGAGGATGAATGGTGAGCAAGAGAGTGGCTAACTTGCAGAGAGAGAGAGGAGGTGGAATGTATCGGGAATAAGATTAGGCAAATCAGGAGGAGTGAGAGAGAGTTATGGGAATGGAAACAGTCGGAGTGCTGGAACTAGGGATAGTGATGCCAGGACAGCAGGTAAGTAGAGGAACACAGAGAGAAAGGGTTAGAGGAGAGTGAGGGATGCAGGTGAGCAATCAAGGAATAGAGTGGTATGATGTATGGAGACTCGATCTGTGGTGTACAAGATAGAATGTCAGAGGAGTATTTGCCTGGAGGAATGATAGAAGGTGTGGCTATGGCAATTAAGTGGGCTGGATGTGATGATTATGATACTGGGCAAAATGACTTAGAGAGGCAGTGTAAATAGTGTGGCAAGAGATCTGAGATTCATGCTTAAGGTTGTACAAAAGAAAACGCCGAGAGGAAAGATGTGTGTGTTACACAGGTATGATAATGATGAACTTGAGCAGAAGAGCAGTAATAATGAATAGCATAATAGAAGAAAGGATTGGAATATGTGGATGCTTGGAGGACATAAAGGAGCTGTATGCAAAAGGCCACTTGCATTTGAATGAGGAAAGATGTAGGTATCTAGAGAGATGCCTATGTCCTTCAGTGACATTTTTATGCTTTATACCAGCGTTTCTCAACCTTTTTGCCCTTGCAGAACCTTGGAATAATATCCATGTTGTAGGGAACCCCTACATAATAATTATTATATATTATTGTTAGTATCTTTCTTTATTATGTATGAATTTAAAGATCATGAGGAAAACAAATAAGTGCTATAATAACTATCGTTTATTTGTAATTTTCAAAATAAGATAAATCAAAGTAAAATGTCATATAAACAAAAATATGTGCCAAAGAATTGTTATTTTTGAAACAACTATAAATAATAAAGTTTAATTTTCAAATGTGAAACCTGTGCTTGTCGTTTGGTACACAAATACTTAATTCGGGGTCAGATTTTAGATAAACACTGATTTCATCTTCAACAGAAAGGAGATGATTTCTGTCTTTGCTCTTAATACTTGTCAAACAAGAAAAAGTTTGCTCGCACATGTAAGACATTGAAAACTGCAGCAATATATTTATTGCTTTCCTATGAATAGTAGGATACTCTTCTTTAACAGAAATCCAGAACTTGTTCAGGGATATCTCAACTTGAATGTACGATCAGATTGCAGCCCACAAAGTTCTTCCTCTTCTCTTAAAGTCAAGTTCTCAGGATGAGCAGAAGATTCCGAGTCTCTCACCCATATTCTTTTCCTTTTCTCTGCAATAATTTCTGCTACCAAATAACTTGTTTCCTACATTTGTGTTGGAAGGGATGGAAAATAATGTTTGATTATTATCATCAGTTCTTCCAGGTGGGTTACAATAAGACTTGAAATTTAATGATATCCTCCTTTACTTTTAAGCCCAACCAGTAATTGAAACATATCAAGATTCCCTTTCACAACATGATTTTTCCAAAGATTCAGCCTTCTTTTAAATCCAAGAATCTTGTCACTTGAAGTTAATATATTTTCTCCAGGGCCCTGCAGTGACTTGTTCAGCATATTAATATAATGAAAAATGTCAGCTAAATAGGCTAGCATCTGCACCCACTTTTGATCTTCAAAACACTTGGCAAAATCTTGTTTTCTTCAAAATATCTTTGCAATTCATCTTTTAGCTCAAACACTCTATTTAGAACTTTTCTTCTAGTTAGCTGGATTTCTGTACAGAGCAAAAGATTTATATGCTCTTTGTCCAGGTTTTTAAACATTCTGGATTGAACTGGCCTTTGTTTAATGAAGTTAACCATTTTTGTGGCATCAAAAACTTTTTTCAGTTCATCTCCAAGAGATTTTGACATCAACACTTCTCTGTGAATAAAACTGTGTGTTGAGACAACACTAGCATTTTCTTCTTTTACATGAGAAACAAAACCTCTTATGGAGCCAACCATGGATGGAGCACCATCAGTACAGAGTTTGTGGACTGCAGAGTTTGGTAGATAGGAGAGGTGATATGATTGAGACTTTTACAACTGTTGAGAGGTAGTTACAGAGTTGACACTGGGGAGTTCTGTCGCTTGGTGGAACAGCGAGGAGCAATGACGGGGCGGGGGGGGGCATCCCTGGAAGTTACAAAAGGAAGCTGTGAGGAGTAGTTTCTTTACATGGAGGGTGGTTGAACAGTGGAATGCATTGCCTGATAGTGGTGACAGCAATAACAGTCAAGGAGTGGTATGATAGACTTTGTGTTTCTGAAAGACCTCCCATGATGAGTCTTGACTCCATAGAGGCCTGAATAATAATAATAATACTGGTTTTACATGTGACCCTTAAAACCAACGCAGGATCCTTCAGTTATGGAATGTTCTTTAACAGATACTAAACAGCAAATCTAAGTATATGCAAAGATTAACTATGTTCAGTACCATTAGGAAGGTGCTTGAAAGCAGAATCCTTACGTTACTGAATACAATTCTAGCATCATTATCATGCCATGTCTGCTTTAGATGTATATATGACTCCCTTTACTCAAAGGGATTAGCCTTTAGCAGATCACTGCATGAAAAGTAAGCAACCTATTTCTGAGTAAGTTCAAATGACAAATAGCTTGAAAATCCTACTTCATGAGGTCCTATTACACTTAGGACCTCATAAAAAACAACAACAAAAAAATGGCTTAAAGTACTGTTTTAATTCTTGATTACTTAGATTATTCCAAAGCAACTAATGCAAATGTGTAATATCTGTAAATTACATATATTCTTTTACTAATATGTAAATTAGGAGAATGTTTTATGGGATGAAAACACTGGGGAAACCCATCACCTGGAGCGTGATACTTTTTAAATAAACATTAATTAATCTTTATTATTTAAACAGTATTATATTACAACTGTTAATAAACATAAGCAGGGGCAGAAACGTTTTTTTTTTCATAGTGTGTGTCTGTTTTATATATATGTAAAATGTCAATATTGTCAAAAATTACAATGTAACACCAAGAAAAACTTACACCATTGGACAGATCTTTTATTTTTTTTTTACCTCACAGCTAATTTAATATTTACAGCTGAGCACATCACACACCTTGCTGTACACAATGCTGCTGAGTATAAAACGTTCTAGAAAATTCTACAAATTTCAGTGGTCCTTTATTTAACAATGATGTGACAGCAAACTTTGCAGTCCATAACGTTGGGTAGTTTTGATTAATTACATTGAACTTATTATGTACTGCTTCTGCCAGCAGCAATTCCATGATACATCTGTACAAGTCGTAGTACTATAAATCAACATGAGAAATCATATACACCTTGAAGTTGATTTCTTAGCTCAGTGATGCCCAAACTTACTTTTTTTGAACACAAAAGGCCACATGATTGTCACCAGCTGTAATTATTTTCTTTTAAATAAGAGGCTTCTTCTTTTAAAATTTAATTAAATTAATTTAAGAGTATACAATTTCAAGTGGCCAGTATCAATTTGGGAAATAAAGTTGCAATGTTTTGTGGACCACAGTTTGGGCACTACTGGATTCAGACTGAGATTCTTAAAATATTCTTTAAGTAGATCCGTTTTTATATATATATATATCAACTGATTTACATATTTATATACAAGAAATAAGCATTTTTAACAATTAATACATTTCAAAATATAAATATTTAATACATATTTATATGTAGCCCAAAAAACATGACTGAAGTTTTATTCATATATACTGCTTGTCCCTAAATATATGTATGGTATTAAAAAAAATTGTTCTTCGTGAAGTACATGATCTGCTTAATAATTGCTAAAATTTTAGGAGTAAGATTTGTACTGTTAATTTTCAGAAGAAAACAATTTTTATAGAACATATTTCAACAATATGCTAAATATGGCTAACCAGTTTTTATATTTGATATATCTTAAAATGTTTAACCATAAAATTTCTGATACTAAATTTTTAAATAAAAAAAAATGCTAGCAGAAGTACATTAAAACTATTATGGCTATCTAATATGAACCACAAATAAGAAATATCAAAGAAGGAAGAAATTGTCAAAATGAATGATTATATGTATGTTACTTAGTTATGTTACAATTACTTTAGAAATCACTCTTTTAATTTAAACTTATTTTCAAATTTATCCTGAAGATGCATATGATAAGCCATAGGAAACTGGGTGATTAAGAAGTTTCTTATTTGTGGTTCATACTGGATAAGCCAAATGGAAACATCAGAACTATCTCATTCTGAGACTGCAATTTTTACATATGTTTAAAATTGACAAGAATAACAGTTTTAGGTTGTACTCAAGGGATTGTTATAAGATTACTTCAATTCAGCAAAAATTACATAAGAGATTTACGACATCAGAGAGAGACTGATGAAAATTCTTCCAGGTTTTATTAATATAAATTAATAAGGTATTTTCCATTAGTTTTGAAACACTAAGCATTTTAATACAATACTTCAGGTATGTTTTATCTCAAAATTAATATAATTTTACATATGGCATGTCTGACAAAATTTTGTACACACTAATAGAATTACAGGATTTGATTTTCACTCACAAGTATAAAAACTCAATGATTTTAGTGACCTAATAGAGGAAGTATCTACCTAGTTGCTGCTGAATGTTAAAATTACTTTGCTCAAAGTGTAGTAGAAAGCAAAATGGTGTGCCGTTGCTTTTAGGTTTCCTAAATTCAGTTTCCAGATATGTGAATATTATGTAAGAAATACAAATGGGATCCATCTGAGCAAATAGTGTCTTAGCATAAATAGTTGGTAGAAATGGGTTCTGTGTTGTGTCAGGTCAGTTGTATTCCATGGTCTACTACATAATTTTGTGAAAGACACTGACTTTTTAAGCTCACAAGATTCACTTAGTGCAGAAGTTACAAACCAAACTAGAACAAATACATTTGGTTTGTGACTTTTATATCACATATGGATGATATGAATGCATTTTGATTACATTGTCACATATTATTAGTATGTTGACACCACTCAGCGGACAGCATACATCTTTGTCTCACATTTAGAATATCATGTACTCTCTGATGAGGCTACCTTTCATGTAAGATGGGATACTCTGGCAGCTGTGAAAATCCGAACAGTGTAATAGAAAAAGAGCATGACAGTCTCAAATGTGGTATCCTTTGATATCTGATTGGGACTTGAATGTTCTTATTGGAAGCCCCAATAATAGAAACAACATAGTGCAAAATATTGCCATCCAAATACCACATCTGTGTAGGAACACATCTTTCTACATAATTGAACCACATTATAATATGCAAATCTATTTGAGCAATTTCTGTATAGATGGATTAGGAGGGCCTATCCTATATAACATGACCTCTGCCTTCATCAGATTTAAGTGGCTGAGCTGCACTGATGAATAATTGCTACTTACAGTTTTGTTTATATTTTTTTATGTTGCTTCCATCCACGAAAGGTGGGTGAGCTGATACACACACACACAGGATGATTCTAAATTATTGTCAGGGTTTCCATAGCCTATAATTTTCATACTGGAAACAACAAAATAAAACTGCTCACAGAGTTTTAAAGTGTAACTCAAGCAGTTTTATTTGGTAACAGTGTACTCGCTGAATTGATGTCTGGGAGATAATGTGATGGCAACTGTTCAAGAGAAAGCAATGTGTTTACTTTGATTTTTCAAAACAAAGTCCCTTATCACAACACTGTTGTTACAGAATACATATGGAAAATATCTATCTTCAGATAATCTTATCCGACAATTTCAAGACACTGGTAGTGGTCAGCACCAAAAAGGAGCGGGAAGACTGAACACTTCGCAGGAATATATTCATTGCATTGAGGAAGCATTTTATCGAAGCCCACAAAAATCAACTAGACAAGCTTCTTAGCAGTTGGGTATATCACAAACGATTGTTTGAGGGGGTTGTTCATAGCTGACTTCAACTCCATGCCTACAAACGGCAGATTATGCAGGCTTGCAGCTGAATGATAAACCCCACCATTTCCATTTTGCCCAAGACATTTTGTCAAAAGTCGAAGATGATAAAAATTACTTTATAGAGATGGATACTTTGTGATGAAGCAATATTCTGCATATCGGAGGATAAATCATCCTAATTGCAGAATATGGGGGACCCTTTTCCTTTGCATAAAAAACAGTGACAGTGGTGAACTATCTGGACATGCTACAGCTGTATCTGTTACACCAATTGGAAGCTGCATCAGCTACTTATTGTCTGAAAATTTTTTGGCATGAAATTTCCTCGGTGCTGTGTTTGGCGTGGTGGACCAATTCCATGGCCTGATATGCTGCTTAATTTCTTCCTGTGGGAATAGATGAAGGACATTGTATACCAGACCCCTATGATATCCCTCAATGAACTGAAGATCAGAATTGTTGCTGTGACAGAAACAGTCACACTGCAAGTAATGGAGACCACTTGGAGAGAAAATGATTATTGCATGAACATCTTATGTGGAAGTTGTTTAGCATTTTGCAATTGATTTTATAGGTAATAAAAACTTGTACTTTCATATTCTGAAACAGGTTTTATGTTGTTGTTTCCAGTTTGAAAATTGTTCAAAAATTACATGGAAACCCTGACAAGAATTCAGAATCACCCTGCATGTATATGTGTGTATCACAATACACACACACACAATGGGCAAAACAGAGATAGGGGTGATGGGAAGTTGGCGCTGGCATCCAAACATAATAGTAGCCAGTGCCCAAACCAAATGTAGACGGTAAATAGGCAGACAAATTCCAATCAGTGTATCGCAATCAACAAACACAGCTAAATGTGGAGATTTTAACGACTTTGATTGTGCATGTATTATCGGTGCAAGACAGATGGGTCATTCTATTGCCCAACTGGTAATGTAGAATGCATCCAAGTGGTTGCCCTCGAGAATCCTAGGGTTCTCGAGGGCAACCGTTCAAGGGTCTACTGCAAGTATATACCATCAACAGTGCCCAGCTAGCAAGGGAGTGGCCAACCACACGCCATTGATGACCAGGATCGATGTATATGGTCCAAGCTCATACAGACCAACTGCAGCACAAAATCACATCTAGTTTTAATGTCAGAGGTCCAAGCAGTGTCAGTGAGTGAACCATGCCAATGCCCTAATCACGTACCACTGTTGGCAGCTCTTCATTGGGGATTGTGCCTCACCTGTTGTCGGGACTATCAAAACTGGATCTCTTCAGAATGGACCAGTCGTGTGGTATAATGAATCCAGTTATCAGTTGTACTGAGCTGACAGGAGGGTGTGGCATTGACAGCATGAAGCCATGGCCCCGTCATTACGGGAGTCAGCTCTGTCGAAGGAGGTGATGGTTTGGGGAGCTTTCTCATGTGACACACTAGTGTGTCTGGAGAGATCCTTAAACGCTGTGAGCTACCACAATGTGCTGGCTGATTACCTATACACTTTCACGCCTCCTGCAGCGAATGGTCTGTTTCAGCAGGACAATGCGTTGCTACAACTGCTACAACCAGGCATGACTCGAGTGTCCCCAAGGATTTAAATCTGATTGAATCTCTCTCTCTGGGATGCTATAGAGCAAGACATCAAATCCATAGTTGTGGACAATGCTGCAACAGGCTGGAATTGCTTCCGCTATCTGGTGGAGTCAATGCCTTGGAGAGTATAGGCTATTAAAATTCATGCTTGAGGAGGACTGACATGCTATTAGGTAGGCATCTCTACTGTTTTGTCCATTGAGTGCATATGTATGTATATATATGTTTTGTCCATTGAGTGCATATGTGTGTGTGTATAGTCTGGAAACCCTGCTCTAGAGACCAAACATGGAACTTTTTTTTCAAACCACTTCAGGCCTTTAATAGAATAGAAAGACCTCTGAGAGATCTTGATACTAGTCAAGACACTAGTGACTATATGTGAGTGAAAATCCCATGATTCTAGCTGTTTATAAAATTAAATGGTTACTTGTAGCAATTTTATTTGACATGCTGTGTTGTGTATCAAAATAAACTGGTAATTGCTTTCACAGCATATCTATGTCTATACCGTAAAAAGGTTTATTCAGTTCTACTCTCTCTCGGTCAGTTGGAAAGACTGATTCACATTCAATTAAAGACAAGGAGAAATATCCTATACATTTTCAAGCAATGCTGAATGCTGTTTTACTATTTATCCCATCAAGGACAAAAAGAAATATTTTTGACCTTTCGACAATACCGAATTAATAAGTTTCAGTAATTATTGCTTTTGCAAAACAAGCAAATTAAAATTTATCTCAATGGAGATTTGCAGCCAAATACTCCCCCCCTCCACACAGAATGGCTAGAAACAATTATACCCACCAATCGTTGTAAACAAAAAGATGGAGGGGGGTTAACATTCATGTATCACTACTCTCTGCTTCAGAGTTGATTCTTTAGCATTTTATGTTAGACCTACTAAATACTAATCAAAACATCTCAAAAATAAAAAATAAAAACAGAATATGGAGCATAATTTAAGAGATTCCTTTTTTAGTACTCAAAATTTTGTAATATGCTAGAACTCCTCTGGAATTTGATTAATAAATATTTGATCTAATTTACACCTTTCTATGATTATCAATCATCACAGCTACAGTGAGATACTTTTTTTTTATATATAAAAGAATAAAGCACACCCTACCTTACAAAAAAAATAAATAAATAACATGAGGTTCACCAATATATATATGTGCTTATACAGTTTGTGGCAAAAAAAAATTTTTTTTTAAATTAAATACTTTTATATTTTATTTTAAAATAAACATTTTTAATTTTGTAAATTTATTGGGAACTACTGGATGCTAACTGATTCTAGCACTATTTGACAATCATGAATTTTATTTAATCTTTTATACAGTTAACTCTCACTGTAGCAAACACCATTATAACAAACTCGCTCACTATATAATGAACTATTTAAACATCCTAACCAAAGCTAAACAGGCACAATGCTATACTAAAAGAAATTCACTATAGCAAGCTATCCGCTATAACAAATAATTCCTGTGGTCCCTAGGAGTTTGTCATAATGAGAGTCTATTGTAATATTCATGTGAGATGTAGAAAACTTCCTGTTATATTTTCCTTTTAGTGTTACTAAGAGTAGTACTTTGAGATTGAATTTGAAAGAGGGTAACCATCCCTCTTCCTTCTGGTAATAAACAGATATTTATGTTCACTTCATTCTTAAAAAATTACAAACATGATCACAGTTTCAAGATAAAACAAATATCCAAAGGATAACTGGTGCTATTTAAAATTTTCTTTGTTTTAGAAACTTTTTCAACATGTGAGTCATATAATACAAAATAAAGAAAATTTACAATACATGATTAGCTGAAGTTCAGATTAAAATTTTTTGTAATATAGTAAACTAAAACTCTGCAACTGAATTCATGTTATAAAAATAATTTTGTGCCTTAGGTTCAATGCTGACTGCTAACAAGTCCATTACATATTTGACTCTTTGTAAATTAATGGCAGCACTGCTACCTTCTGGGTCACTTTACATTTTTATAAAATACACCTAGACATATCACTATTTACAATACAATATTTGTATATATAAAAGACTTTCTGATCTTTTCTGAACAAATAAACACAACTTCAGCAAAATAGTCATCCAATCATCAAAAGCATTACTCATCTTTGGTTTAATACTTTCACACAGCTAGTGTCTGCTTGTCCATTACTGACCACTTATGCAGTTTCTAGATGTACACAACAGGCATAATCACTGAATTAATGGTCCTGCTCTGTGACCTTTCAAATGTTTATTCAGTTCTTAATACAGATGATAAAGATGTATCTTTGTACACTGAGTTTTGGTATCATTTTTTTTTTGTCATGCATCACACTGCTGACACTTGAGTTTCTTCCTCATCTAGGCAATAAAGACAAAACTCAATTAACAACTGCAAAATGTACACTACACTATTAAGTCAAAGTGTTTATAGCTTTTAGGCATGCAAAATATGAAAACAATGTTTATTTATGCAAAAATTGTAAATTAAACTAAAGAGATAGTAGGGATGGAGAGGAGATTTAATTGCAGTTATAAGTTGGGTCAGAGGATACATGGTAAGCTTGTTTCATTTGAGTGAACTAGCCTAGAAGACATAACAAAAAGGTAGTAAAGAGAGTTGGAAAGAATATAAATGAGTACTATTCCTAACTGAACCTCAGTTGGCATCCTCCACATCTACATCTTCCATGATGAGTTCTGCAAAAAGGATGGAACATGTGCTTTTATCAAATCTGGAATCCCCACTTTTCAATCTGTTCTGGCTAGATTTCCATACTTCGTTTTATAGTATTCATTTGCTACCTTTACTGCTCCTTTAATTCCAACCATGTTGCTCTCTCTTTTTTGACTACTTATTGCTAAAACTTGATTTCACACAATCTAATTACCCAAATCAAGATTCTCTTCCTGAGAGATTAATGTTCATAATAACACAAACTGGCCCCACTTCTCTAACTTCACAGGATAAGAGTAGAAAAAACATGTTTGGTGGGCTAGTAATTAAACTATAAATGGATGTTAGATAGCTGCTTGCTCATGCAATTACAAGCTTAATGAAAAGGTAAGGATGACAGATGCCAGTTCTGGGGGGGGGGGAGGCCCTGGCTGGTGTCTCATGGCAGTACACTCTATCCCAGAATTCAAAATTCTTCATTGGGATAGAGTGTACCAATGATTTCATTTAAGTGAAATCATTGAGGCCCCACAAATAAAAATCCACAGGATTTTGTTTAGGCATCAGATGCCATGTAACTGGCCCATCTTCAGAAAACATTTCATCATGATACTCAAAGCCCTCCCACAACTTACGTGTGGGGAGCTCTGCCATGCATCCATATTTCTCTTCTGCACCTAGGGAACGTCACTGAAAAGTTGTAGAAAACAACTTCACAAGTTGTTTTCTACCATGTGCAAGTCACAGTATAAAAGTTCTCTAACCCTGTTTGGCAAAACAAACAACTGTATAATCTGTCTCAGAAGATGTCAGCTCATATGCTCATGAAGAATTGCTACTTCTGAACTGCTGCAGCAATTCCCTATCAACGTTCATAATTACTTTTTTTTATGATGTTTTCTTATTTATTTTCTTACATAGTCTACAAATCCTGACTTCATCTTCACCAGAAGATGAAGGTCATCTGCAATCTAAAAATGTGGATCTGATTGGCCATATGTTTGCATGTAGAAACTATTGATGATTTATAAATTAAAGATACCAAGAAATTATATACTTGGTTTAATCTTTTATCCAAGTGTAAGCAAACAAAGTTTGCACCTGAAATATTTTCAGGACTGAGGCAACTTGTACATAGAAGCTAATGACTTCACATCACTTGCCTTAGTATCCCATAATGCAAAGCACATATCCTTACAGGTATGTATAATGCTCTACATTATGGAAAGGATCACTACCCAGACTAGTTTAGACCTTTATTGAAGTCTCACCAGTGGGAGCCAGACCAAGAGGTGATACTAAGGTTGAAGTAATGCCGAAGTCATATATGAGTAGCCAAAAGGTGTCACACCTTATTATTAAAATACTCTGGATTAGAGATAGTTCTTGGACGTTTTTCTACTTGGTTATACTATAAATTAAAGATACCAAGAAATTATATACTTGGTTTAATCCTTTATTCAAATGTAAGCAAGTATATTCAAATGTAAGTCTGGGTCTGGCTCCCACAAATCAGACCTCAATAAAGGTCGAAACTGGGTCCGGGTAGTGATCCTTCCAATAATGGAATCAAAAGGGTATGATATGTGCTTTGCATTATTGGGATACTAAGGCAAGTGATGTGAAGTCATTAGCTTCAATACAGGAGTTGCTCCGGTCCTGAAAGTAGTTCAGGTGCAAACTTTGTTTGCTTACACTTGGATAAAAGATTAAGCCAAGTATATAATTTCTTGGTATCTTTAATTTATAGTATAACCGAGTGGAAAAACTTCCAACAACTATTGACAATTTTGTGGTAAAACTGTCTGAACCTGCTGGAAATGGTATGGGTAAAGCCACTTTTCATGCATGGTTTTCTATACAGCTGCTTGGAAACACCTAGCATTTCCGTTCTCTGCATGGTAGTGCATGGATTCTGTGTCACTAGATGTAGCATGGTTTCTTCAGTTTCTGATACCCTTCTGATGCAGAAACCAAGTATGGAATTCAATGACTAGGGAAAGCTTCTTGATGAAGCTGATGTTCTTTATGCACATTTTCTTGACATGTCCATAATAAAAGTGCATATCAGCCAATTCAAGACCTTCCATGTGCTCAGTGATTTCTCTTCTGCACCAAGGGTGCAGAAGAGAAATCATAAATGGATGCATGGCAGACTTAGAAACATGATAAAAAATAGCAACTGCTACTTATTCATGGTAAACCTTTTAAATAGAAGGCAAATATTGCATATGATTCTGGTTGTTTGTGATTAAATGATTCATTGAGTTGCATCTGTCTGTTTTGCAGCAACTATAAAAGGCTTATCTTGAAAATGTGAGGTTTCTGAACAGATGTTTATTAGGACTTTTTATTAGTTTTGAGATGCAGAATATGCCTTTAAAGTTTGAGAAGAGTGTGAAATATCCTTGTACATGAATTTAGAGCACTATAATCACCACTGAACGACAATTTTAGATACTGTTGATTGAAATTGACTACTCACGTATAACACAATCTTTTCTTGAATTAACATATCTGGCATTAATCAGCAAATTTATTTAAATATCTAATTACAAAGCTTTGGGAAAAATTTTGGTGCTTTGTACAAAGTAATGCATTGTATTGCAGAACTTCCCTCATTTAAAGAAAGTTTTCTGTGGCAGTAATTATAAAAACCTTCTCATAAAATTCTGTGAAATTATAGCACCCATCTAGGAATAGTAGTTATCAGTTCAGTGAACAGAAAGAGACAAATTTAAAAAATTACCATATATTCCGGCTATTCTGTATAAGTCGACTTTTCAGCATTGAAAAAAAGTACTAAATTTTTTAGGTCAACTTATATGCTGGGTCAAAAATTGATTGCTTTCCAAGAAAAAAATTTAACTATATTGTATATTGCTAATAAATTTAACAGAGTTAAATTTATTAGCAATTTACAAAAAGGGTAAATAAGTAAAAATATTTCAACTTATATCAAATTTATTTACAGAAAAAATTATTTGCATGTTATATAATTATTTATTTACAAAAGAAAATAGGTAGGTAACTACATAATTAAAATTTAATTTTCACTGTCTGAATGTATGAAAAGTTCATTGTACTATGGTTCTGTAATTTCTTCCGGTATATCATCATATAAATCATATTCGTTTTCTCCATCAGATTTAGCATCAATTTCATCATCATTGTAAACAAAATCATTTTCCGAGCCATCTAATTTGTTAGATATAGCACATTTTTTAAAAGATTTTATTACTGTATCTAGTTTTATTTCATCCCATGCTTTCACTACCCATTCACACATAGTTGCCAAAGACGCATTTGTCTTCCTTTTGTGTAACTTTTCTCTCCTTCGTGCCTCCACGCATTCCACTGTTTTCATAAACTGTCTTTAAATGGCTTGTTTATACAAACATCCAATGGCTGCACTAAACAAGTTAACCCACTTGGAATCACTGCCATATTGGTTTTGTGCTCTCCGTTAAATGGAATTTGAACATGCCCCACACTAAAAGACTATTTGGATTTTTTAATGCGCCTTGTCATGTATTCCAAATATTTTTTATCCACAGCTTAACTCCTGCTTCGTCCATCCAACCATTCTCATGAACATGGACAAAAATGTTTCTTGGAATTTTGATCTTTGGCATTGTTTTTCTTTTAAAAATTATCATAGGTTTTAATTTAGTACCATCAGCCATACGAGCAAGTACAACTGTGAAACGGCTTTTTTTCATGTCCAGTTGTTTTTAAAGAAATAGTTTTACTTCCTTTCAATTCTACTGTTCTATTCCCGATCATGTCAAACATAACTGGAGTTTCATTCATATTTCCGATTTGAGACAATAAATAATTTTTTTTGCTTTCTTTTAGTAATTATAAATCTTTGAAAACTAAAAAATTTTTTCAGTCGACTTATACAACGAGTATACTATAAAAACTCAAAAAATTCCAATATCGACTTATACGCCAGGTTGACTTGTACGCCAGAATATACGTTATCTTTATTTCATCATCATCAAATTCCTGCCATGTACCCTCAAGATATTTGGAAATCCAACATTAGAAATGTTTGATTAGATGTATAACTTGACCATTAAAATGCAAATAGTTTTGAGTTCCAGTCACGTTCAGTTTGGAAACAGAAAATGAGACTTACAATTATAATAAGAAAAAATAAGTACCACGAACAAAAGGTAAAAAGTGAAAATCAGTCCTTGATACATTAAAATAACTCAAAGAGGCAATGTAAAGTGCTATTTTGGCAATTTTTTCATCTACTTATGTTGTAATGTGAAAGTAATATAAAATCTGATAATAGAAAATTGTAGAACTACAAGGCAGGTGATTATGACAGGCTTAGGAAGAAGCTTAAATCTGTACAATGGCATAAAACGCTATAGGGTAAGGATGTTAGTATCATATTGGATATAATTAAGGGTCATCTAGAGGAAGCATTATTAAATTGTATACCTAGGGTAAGGAGGGTTAATTGGGTAGGAGTTAGATGGATGAGTAATCTCATTAAATACAAGCTGCAGAAGAAGGAAATGCTGTGGAAGGTATATAAAGAGAAAGGTGACCAGCAAACTCATGAACAGTATAAGGCTCAGACAAGAAAGATAAAATCAGATTATTATGAGAAGAATTTAGCCGAGCAGGCCAAAGGAAATCCCAAAGAGTTCTTTCATTTTGTGGCAAGTAAGAGGAAGAATGACTATGGAAGATTAACTTTAATGAGTGATGATGGTCATGAGGAGATGGAAGCGGATAAAATAGTTGACTTACTAAGTGACCACTTTGCAAGCATATATCTTCCTAGTGAGGTTACTTCTTTAACTTATGTGACAGACACTAATGTGGGAACAGAGCCACCTCTGGATGAATTGGAGGTTTTCACGATATTGCAGAATCTCAATGTAAATACAGCTGTTGGATTAGATGGGATATCAGCTAGGGTTTTGCGAGAATGTGCAAGGGAACTGTAAATGCCTTTGACTAGTCTGTTTAATTTAAGTCTCAGCTCTGGTAGAGTTCCAAGGGAGTGGAAAGAAGGTAAAATTATTCCTTTGCATAAAGGGAGATTCTAAGACTACTGTAACAAATTATAGACCAATCAGTATCTCAGGCGTGGTGGTAAAAAGTACTAGAAAAATCGGTAAAAAAGAGAATTCAAGAATGGGTAGATAAAAATATGATACTGTATTAGGGTCAGCATGGCTTTGCAAAGGGTTGGTCATGCCTTAGTAATTTAATACCTTTTTATAATAGAGAAATGGCTACACGATTTTACTGGATTTTGCAAAGGCATTTCACAGAATACCACATGGAAACAATGTTATGCAAATTAGAACAAATGTGCATGGATATGACACTGGTTAAGTGAATAAGTGGCTGCTGGACAGATATCAAAAAGTGGTATATGGAGGGGCAGAATCTAGACGAAAACAGGTGACTAGTGGTGTGGCACAAGGTTCGGTGCTGGGACCACTGCTGTTTAATTTGTATATAAATGATATAGGAAATAACCTGAAAGGAAATATTCAATTGTTTGCTGATGATGCAAAAAATAGATAGAGTAATAGTTAATCAAGGCAATGTGGAGAGTTGGCAGAATGATTTAAATAGGCTGTCAGTATATAATTCCTCTTGATATGCCCACATCTGGATTACTGTGCTCAAGTCTGGTCCCCTGGGGATGTGGAAATGGTGGAGAGGATTCAGAGGTGAGTGGCTTGTGGAATGTACCCTATGAGGAGAGATTGAAGGTGTGTGGATTGCAGAAATTGGTTGATGGGAGAAAAAGAGGTGTTATGATAGAAACATTAAAGTTGTTTAAAGGATTTTATAGGACAGGGGAAATGTTTCAGCATTTGGCTAGAGGGACCAGAACAAGGGGGTTATCCCTGGAAGTTAAATAAAGGTGTGGTCAGTAGGGAGGGGGGGGATATGACTAGATTTTTGCTTGGAAAGTGGTGAATGAGTGGAATGGTTTTCCAGAGTCAGTTGTCAGTGCTTTTTCTGTTAATGAGTTCAAGGAGAGGTATGATAGATTGGGTCTCCTGATATGAGTCTTTGGACTCCATGGAGGTGCCCATATAATAATAATTCACTGATGTCTGTGGAATAGGTTGCACTGAAATGCCCAAACCATACATTGTCATAGAAGGACTATCTTAAATAATATAGCAGTATAATACCACTAGCTTGTAGGTATAAATAAATGTGAACAATTTTGTTTTTGAATATACTTTAATGCAAATGATACTAAGAAACTGTTGAAATGCAACAAAAAAAAATAGTTTCATTTGTGAAAGAATGTTTTTACATGGGGCCTGAACAGACCTTAATTCAGAATTTAAAATAAATTTTATTAACTGTGAAAGTTAAAACATATTTAGAAACAAATGGGAATGAATAACTTACCCTACAAATGATACTTTTTTAAATCTTGCAACATGCAAAACGTTCTA